>NC_141071.1:25953217-26053888 GCF_041138505.1 Cibotium barometz | reverse complement strand
GCAAATGAAGCATTGGCCTGGGAGGCCGGAGTACTCAACTCTCTACGAAATAGGATCTACCCAAAGGCAATGAAGCGATATGGCAATGACTCCGGAGAGGCTATGCAAATACAAAGGGATGGAATCCCAATCATCCGAGCTAGAACTGAAGTGACGATTGGGCGGGGTTCCATGTTCCATCACTCTCCAAATAACACAACCTATCACCGGCACAAGAGGAAGGTATCCTTCCTCAGACCAGGAAAGCAAACTGTCACGGGAAAGCCTGACATACTAGCCACAAGGTCACACATTGGGTCGAAACCATACTGCCATCTCGCAAAGAAGGCCTGAGCTGTACGCAGTGCAACGGGGCTCAACTACATGACTTGCTTGATGCTACAGGCAAATTGAACTCAACCTGGTAGCCACTCCCCAAGGGATGAATATCAATGATCTTTCCAGACTCGCCAACAAGGCTTGCCTGTTAACAAATCCCTGAGCTGTCCATGTGTCAGGCAGCTACCCACAATCTTGCAGACCAAGGTGGAGGCCTCCAAAGATGCGATTGTCGAAGGGTCCACTTCTGAGAAAGAAGGGCAAGGGACGGTGGGCTCGGTCAGGGTTGCCGGAGCAGCTGCCATGGAGTCCTCCTGGAGGTTCGAAGACCAAAGGTTGCTGAAACTTGCCTTAAGGAGACTACCCGAAAGTTGATAGCACCTATTGAGGAAGATGGAGAAGAGGATGGGGGGGTGGGGGCACCGTCAGAAGAAAGAAGCAAGCTGAAAAGGCGGAAGTGTGGAAAGCGGGGGGGGGGGGGGGGGGGGGGGGGGGGGGGCGGGGCGCTGGAAGGTCCCTGAAGTGGAGATGGAGGCGCTCGGGACGGTGAGGGGACAGGCAGACCGGCAGAGGAGCACAGGCAAGAGGTGCCACAAGGCTGGACGGAGGTCAGGGCAGCTAAGGGAGAGCTCAGGGCTCAGGCTGTGCGTCACAAAGGAAGGCAGACAGTGGCGAGGAGGGAGGCAGCAAAGGCGGGGAAGGCAGGAGGCAGCAGGGAAGGAGCCGGGAACGGAGGGGAAGGCGGGAGGCAGCGGAGGAGGCGGCGGCGAAGGAGGGGGCTGCGCACACGCGGGGGAGGGGGGGGTTGTGGCGTTGAAGCGATGGCGACGGTGGGTGTTCGAACAGAGGGAGCTCCAGCTCTTCTTGGAGCAAGTGACTTTCTCTGAAGGTCCTTGGATTCCTCTGACGATCAAGAGCCATCTTGCTTCTCTTGTTGTACCCGGGTACGTCGAAATACTCATTTATGGAGTCAACCCTGGTTTCTACTGACTCTCCTAGTTTCTTCCCCTTGCCCTTGAATGGACTTGGCTGAGACTTTTGGAGCGCTTCCCTGACATCATTATCGAGGGGTTCCTTAAGAGGAAGCTGCTCTACATATCAATGAAACCACCAAATCCATGCGTAAAAAGAATCCTTCACACCACACAATATCAATGCCTGCACTTTCAATGATGGCAGTCAAATCCATGGACTTATCCAAGGTACTATGGCGTATGAAGCATTAACCAGGGAACTTGCTACCTCCTGCACAAGAAAAAGTGTGTGCCATCTAGCTTGCTACCCACTAGGAGAGTTATGACATTACCCCATTGATTCAAAAGAGACTTTGGGATAGACTTTGGCACTCATATTGGAGGAACCGGATGTCCCACTTCTTTTGGTTATTCTTACATGGTGGCCTCCCCATTAATCAGTGAAGGGCTATTTTTGGTGCAGACCCCTCCTACATCAAATGCCCGGTAGCTTCTGAGACAGTACAACATTGCATACGGGGGTGTAGAGCTGCTCAGAGGATTTGGGGCTCCATGGCTCATCTTATGAGCAGATTGAGGAGAGACCATCTACGTTACTTGGGGTGGCCCAATGTTGCATGCTGCTAGATATTCCTCATACACAGTATACACAACCTCTGCAAAGGATTGATACTACTTGGGCGGTCATTGCCAGTATCACAGCTTGCCAGATTTGGAGGCCCAGATGCATAGAGGCTATAGAGGGAATTTTCAGAATATACGACACCACATTAATGATACACGACCTCTGCAAAGGATTGATACTACTCGAGCAGCCATTGCCGGTATCACAGCTTGGCAGATTTAATGGCCCAGATGCATAGAGACTAAAGAGGGATTTTCAGATATATGACACTTTGTGCATTTGTACTATATGTAGAATTCACTCTTATGGCCACATGGGCTCGTATACAAGGACCATCCAGATCTGCACAAGAAAAACACACTGTTTTCATGAGGGAGTGGGATCATGGGATCTTTTTCTCATGGACCCCCACAGGACTCTTTTGGCACCATTGTACCCCAGATTGGTTGAGATCACCGTACTTTTTGGGATGAGGCTTTTTTGTAGCCGTGATTCTGTATGGTCTATTCATACTTAATAGAAGTCTCTTTTCTGCACAAAAAAAAGGGGTGTGCCACCTAGCTTCTGTACTGTGTGGCAAGACCTCTTCAAAAGCTGACCCATCTAAAATGCAGAAGTTCAAATACAAGGCAACAACAAGCGTGTAAAGATCTCGAGAAGCTTGCTCCAAACATATGTGGATTACATTTACCGTGCAAACTACACCAGAATGACTTCAAGCATGTAAATATCTTGGGCAATCCATTCCGACCATGTATACACCACATGGACCATGCAAAGCACACCGTGAGAAGAGAGAGCATATAGAGATCATATAGAGCCCACTCCGCTCCTGTATGGGACACATGGATCGTACAGACCACATGGACCATATGGACGATGCTAAGTATGTATTATGCAAGTCTAAGTTTGGAGGTGCACTGTGAATACTGAATGAAGCGTACTAAAAATTAGAAAGACTTATGACAATTAGAATGAGGCTGTAAATCTTACGTGTTAATTCTTCCATTTGGAAACTCTTCGTAATTTTGATCATTGTGATTTGGATCCTCCTCTTTTTTCAACTCCTCTAGTTCTTTGGCTATGGAAGCCCTCCTGAAATGACATTGCATGCAATCCCAATAATTTTCAAAACAAGCAGATGGTAGAACTATCACCAGGACTGATATAGTTCGTTTGGATAGAAGTATAGACATCTCTTACGCATCCGTCTGCTTCTCATATGCTGTCCGAACTTCACTGATTCTTACTGCAACCTCCAACTCATGGTTGAGCCATTGTTGCAACTCCCTCTCACTCATCTGAGAGATCCATTACAAGCTGAAAGTTTAGGCTCTTGATTCGCTCACATGCAAATGTAAAAACTAAAAACACTTGTATTTCAAACCTGAGGAGAAGTGCAGTCAGATGCTGCTGCCCCTGCAAAACAGGAACCGTATCTTCTTTTGAGAATCTTGAAAGAAGAAATCAAGACTCCACATGAACACAGCCAAATCTTGCAAAACTAATCTATAAGATTAGCAGAATATAGGAGGTAGGTGTTTCGCCTTAAAGTACTAATCAAAGCAATCTGTATGACCTTCGACCATCAATTCTATTTGAAAAAGAAGAGGGTGTGAGGGGTGCCACACCAGATGATCGAAAGTGATTGCATATGGGATGGGATGTCTCAGTGTCCCTCACTGGCCTCCTCACTAGATTTGTTAAAGAAACAAGAGACATGTCCATGTCAATGAACTCAAAACCTCGGTAAAAGCACCTCATATGATATGGATAAAGGCAAATACATTATACATGGTCCTCTAAGTTGAACAAAAACTGAAGGATAGGCAGTTCTTGTCTAGCGAAAATCTAGCCTCTTACTCTTGTCTAGCCTCCATGGAAAAAAAAAAGACTCTTACTCTTTATGACTATTTCTTTTGAATCATCTTGGCATGAGGTTTCTCTAGCAGCATGTTTGCGAACTTCAAGCAACTCCTTCAAACGTCGAGTGACTGCTGCAGCTTCTTCGGTTTTTCTTTGAAGAACCTGTGCAAGATTTTTCAGGTATATAATGACAACATTGAGATACCTTCTACTTTATGGTTCCCACCAAAAAGAATGATGTTTCATAATTATCTTAAATTTCGAAGGTCCTTTTTTGTCAAAAATTACAAGATCTAGTGATGTTGAGCATACCATCTTTTGACGTTGGTTTAGCATATGGAGCTTCTTCATTTCAAATTCATTCCTACGGCCTTCTTTCTTGAGCTAGCCAACCAAAGATCACTCAAGTCAAACCACAAACATGACAGACTTTCATGTTTGGAGTTATTCAGTGACTTCTGTGGCATGGAGGAAACAATTCCATTTAAAGCAGAAAATATTATCGAGCATAAGGTTGAAAACATCAATTATAGGGGATCTTGACAAATTAAGTAAAAAATAAGGTTTTCCGTGATTAGTCTGTTTGACTGGGTGCAAAGAGTATATGGACAGGGTTGCCAACTACCACTGCAAAAGGCATCTCATTAGACATAAAACCTACCCTTTGATTTCGAAAAGGGTAATTGATACCCTAACACAGATGCACACACGTGTGTGCACAAAAAACAACTCCAAAATGTTTCAAACATTCACATAACATTGAACACAGCCAGATCCAAACCACCATCACCAAGGCACTTTCCCGTGAACAAAGAGCTCATGCACAGTGAAAACAAATCTGAAGACACTCTTGAATTTGAATTCCGACGACTTGCTTGGAAGCTGGCTCAGCACTCATCAAATTACAGAGCTAATCAGCAACGTTTTAGACACAGGCAAACTCCAACTCTAACTCCTTCCCTTGGTTGTCCCCACAGTAGCTGTATACTTCGACACCAATATCTTAGGTTAAGTGTCTCAATGCACACCAACCTGACTTGTTCCTTTGCTGAGTCTTCCAGGATTCAACTGCATGAACTTTGAGCTCAGCTTAAACTTCCTCTCTCAATATAGGCAAATTCAATCAAGGTGATTTCAAGTGCTCTTGAGTTCCATCAACATGAAGCTTGGCTGATGCCTTAGAATAATTCTGAGTTGAATGTGTAGTACTGGTACTTATCCAAACTGCTCCAAACAAAATGCTCAGGAAAGACGTCAAGCCTTTCCTGCCTCCATGGCTGGCAACTCTGGGAAGGAGACTACACACGAGAAACGACACACTGGGGACATCTAGCACTTTCAGATCCAATCTTTGCTCCACAATAAGAGGGTCTTGGGCTCTAGGTGCACAAAAAACCTGCCACCCACTCTGCACCACATCTCAGGCATGTAGCCAGCCCATTCACCATGGCCATCCAAGAGCCCCTTAGGTCTACTGGGCTCCCTACAAAAAGGTTCCTAAAAAAAGCAATCCATGAGTGATAACTCCTATATGGTTTAACTTAAGACGTGGTCTTACAATGGGCTACCACCAGCCAATCAAGCTATGTCCTGGAAGTGCAAAAGCCTGCTAGCAGTTAACGTATTTTCCCCACAACAATGCCCATTCTAGTGTTTATCACACCTCCCTACCCTGCTTCATAGGTACTGCAAGAAGATAGAGAATCATCCTCTTAAAGCAGATATCAGCTCCATCTGAGCTTTTGATGACTATAAATTCTTGTAAATTCTCAAATTTTCCTCTTTGCTCTGGTAATACTTTATTGGCCAACTAAGCCTCATGTCACTTGTAAAACAAAACTTGCCAGGACTCAGATGTCCCTAAAATGTCCTACTCCACACGCAAGACTGGCCTATCAGCTATCTTTGGTAAAGCCTCAGGATGGCTAGTATCTAGGATTGCAATCCACAAGCATGAGTTGCTGCATTGCACAATTGAATGGGTGCTCAAAATACCTTTGTCAAAGGAATCCATGTGTCCATGGCGAACCACAACTTCTGACTTATTATATAAAAAAACTGCAGCAAGTGTGTGGATTCTGGAAGGCCAACCTCAATCAATGGCTGCAAGCATAGCTGCCCACTAGCTTGAACAGCCAGGAAGAAGTGAAAAACAGAAACCAGAGGCACAGAAAGAAGTAAGGAGCAAGAATAGCCAGTGGGTTGTCAAAGAGTGCAAGGAAGGTATGGCAGGCAGACGTAGGGGAAAGTACTCGGGAGACAAGTCAACAGCACAAATTGTAAGATCATTCAAGTGGAAAAGAAGAACACCTGAAGAGCAGCTTGCAGGTAAAACTTGTTTTTGGTAACGAGCAAAAGCAAGCATCTAGGCAGGTAAACTAGTAGAGTCAAACTTTACCACAGATTTCCAATCCTCACCTGGAACAGTTCTCTTTCACGTGATGCTTTCCATAGGCGAAAAGTGTCTCCTTCTTGTTTGATCTTATGCATTAATTGCACCTTCAACACATGTACATATACATTATTCAGGTCATTTTAGATTAGCATACTGCTTTTGCCTGTCCTTGGCAGCTTTGATGTCTTTCTTTATAGATCGCATTGAGCTTAGCAAATACATTAATATTACAAGACTTTTTTTAGACAATGCAATATATACCCTTTGTGCCTTCATTTTCTGTATCTCTTCCTGCAAATGCTTAGCTGCTTCATCACTTCTTTGCTTCTGCCTTAAAATCTGGGTGTGTCTTTCTTGATTTTTTTTCAGTTCTGCTATCTGTAAGTCGGAGTAAGTATTCTAAAATGACATGGAGATAAAGCACACAGAGAGAGAATATGCTTAAAAATGCACCTGGGTTTCTAAAGTCTTGAGCTTTTGTGCATAGGTTTCCTTCATTTTTTGAGCCTGCTCATCAGTCATGCTGACTAAAGTCTCCATTTCCACCAAAAGAATATCTCGCTCCCTCTGCAGCAGAATGAGTTCATGAAAAACTAGCCCGCATATAAGCTTTTAGAGGATGTGAATTTGAGAACCAAAAAGCGGTTGCTATGGTTTCTACTAAGGTATAGAAACACTTCTAATTAGAGTATTAGATAAACTTAAGGGTCTCATAGCTGATTTTGAGATAAACATGGAAAGTTTCCGAGGCTGCCACTGAACTTGAAGTGCTTTTTTCTCTTCTTCAAGTTCAAAGAGCTTCCTTTCAAAGTGATGTCTCAAAGACACGGTATCAGACTTTAAAAAGCTTCTCATCTCTGCCTGTCATTGCAAATATAAAGATGATTCATTCATGATTCAGATGTAAAAGCAGGGTAGATTGGGATTATTGCTCTTGTTGATTAGAATACTGATAGATAATAAGCATGCCATTATACTGTCAATTCCAATCACCTCTTTCTGTTCCAAGCATTTATTCAGGTGTTGAAGCTCTTTGCCGAGGGTGTCTTGCATCACATTATGCTCCCACTCTTTTGCAATGGTCTCAGCCTCCTCATCACCAAAAACTTCACGTTGCACAGAGGTAAAATATCAGCCCATAATAAACACAGCTTTTTTGCAAGAAAGAAATTTCTATAAAGTATGAAATAAACACAGCATTGTCATAAACATAGAAAGAAATTTCTATGAAGTATGAAATAAACACAGCATTGTCATAAACATATTTTCAAGAAAAAAACTCCCAGGATGGAAACCGCATTTAGACACCCATCCTGGGGTAAGAAAAGCGCATGCTCGCTGATATGAAGGTGGAGGAGGTGGATACACAACACCTAGCCACCTGAAGCACTTCCCAGACTCAATACCAGGAATTCATCAAGTTCAAAACTATGTCGTCAATGGGACTTATTTACCATAGTGGTTTGCTATTTCACACAGTTAATTCCGCGAGTCCAGTTAGAGCCATTTCGTAAATAATTTTTGTTGTCTTCCAGTACATGATGACATACATTCTCTCTTTTTTGTCAAATGGGTAACATGTTTGGCTACATTATTGTGCATCTTTCATCTTTTGCCACCATCAACATGTTGGACCATCTTGTTGCTAGAAATCATGGCCCTGGCTTTGCAACATTACTGTCGTTTTGCATAGCTTCATGATCAGCTTCATGATCTGAGCTTAATTCACATTCACTTCAAGCACAAAATTTGCTATCTGATAATTCAAGAATGGTCCTTATGCACACTCCACCCTTTTCCAACCGCCTTAAGATCCTGGGAAGTCTGCTACATGGAACTGCATGCTTCATTCAGAATATAATACTGAGGTAAACATCCCACTTGCATATGGATAAGATCAATGTGGCATGCATAAAAATATGTGCCACAAACTTATTGTCCATGGTAGAGTCATTGGAATGCAGGGAATCATGTTTCATGATTCCTTGTGCCAGCTTGTTGTTGCTTGAATGCAGGATCGAAGTTGAAGTTGATGAGAGAATTTTCTCACTGGAATGAGAAGACAAAAAAAGGAGTTTATAACTATGATCGGTGTAAAGACCTTCTCAAATATGCCCTAAACATAGCTGAAACACTGTTAATACTAAACCAAGTCACAAGGCAGCGGGCTAGCTCACCTTCCAAATGTGACTCGCATCCACCAATCTACTCCGGGCCAAAGCTAGGGCTCCTGCAAAATCACATAGGCCTATGTCTTACTCTGGTGTCCCATACCACCGAACCGTGCCCGAGGGCATTCGACACGCCAACCTATGTACTCACCATGCGGTAGCATTCTAGCTCACCTTCCAACAGGGACCCACATCCACTCTTCTCCCCCAAGCCAAGGCTAGGGCTCCTATAAAATCCCATACGCCTGTGTCTAACTCCGGCATCCCATATCACCAAACCTCGACCGAGGGCCTTCGACATGCCAACCTATGTACTTGCCATGTGCACGGCATGAGCATGTCTACTCTCTTGGTCCAAGGCAGACCTTCAACAGTGCATCAGCACAACCGTCTCATAATAGTCCAAGCCCTCACTTATATAGTAATAACTATTCCATAAATAGCTAACTTGCTATAAACAGCCACTAAGTCTTACTCTTGCAAGAACTATGATCAAAAACAATAGTGTGTACAGAAATAAATTTACCTTCAACCTCCGTCACATGGGCTCCCTTTGACTTTGACTTGCCGTTGAATTGTGGGTAATTCGTCCTCAAGTGGCCTTGCTAACCACAAGTGGAGCTCCGACCTTCCTTAATGTATCAACTTTGCTCCACTCCGAGTAAATCCAACCATAAATGCTACTTTCAAGGTTTCAAATTTGTTTTCTCCGTAACTCTTGAAGATCTAAACCACTCACCTGCTCTTCCATAAAGTGTAAGACTAAACACTTTGACACGAGTCAAGTCATCTAGTTCACCAAATGTTTCATATATTTGTGTAAAAATCTCCCAAGTGTTGTCTATGCTCCATATCTCCTTAAAGTTAATATGTCAATTTAGCCACTTGAGCTAGCTTAACATGAGTTCCTCTTGGATCTCCTTCACTTCCAATTTCTTTTGCCACCTCGCTTTCTATTTTTTGTGGTAAGTTCAACATATCTACTTCACTGGGGATATCCGTAAAGCTAGTGGTATATACGTTTGTTCACATGCTTAAACTTTCGTTTACGCTGGGATTTCGTTTACATTGGGATCCTGCTTGATCTATCAATGAGGGTTGTTGGGATTTCTTTGCTTCTTTCTTCGTCACAACCTCTTCATAACAATAAGCATATCGGATGGCATCATCCAATGTTTTTCTTTGATTGTTACTAGTCTGGAGCTGGTATACATCTGACAATCCATCCATAACGAGTCCCAAAATGGTAATAGGATCCATGTGAGTTGCCCGAACCTACAACTCTCTAAATTTCTATAGATATGTGTCAAAGAAATGTTCTTCATTTCCAAGCTTTTAAACGTGGGCACTATGCCGTACTCGTCCTCGGCCTGCATGAACTCTTCCCAGGAAACTCTCAAAATCTACCCACGCCAAGGGCTTCACTCGAAACTCTTTGAACCATGTAAGGGCTTTTCCTCTCAAGAAACCCTCTACCATCTGTATCTTCTTGTCCTCAGGGAAAGGATGGAACTGTGTACTCCACCTATGGAGCCAAGAGAGAGTCTATTGTCTCTTGACTCCACTCCTTTTTCTCCCCCATATAGGGCTCTGGAGTAAAAGAGGGTGCTCCCAACGTTGTCCTAGCTCCCTCAGTTGTCACCAAACCTGCCAATGTTGCTTGCATAACAACAATGATGTTTGTAAGGTTCAAAATGTGTTGCTCAAGCAACGTCATCCTTGTTGGATATCAATGCTCCAACCTCATATTGTATCGTGCAGGCAATGGCTAGCTCATGTTTGTACGACCCCCATCATGAGGAGTAGCCATTTGGCACACTATCAAATAGGCTACATGCTACACTAGACCGTTATCTCGTAACGGTCCACACATGGAGTAGGTAGACTTTACTTTTGGACACCCTCTCCTGACATCGTGGAGCCGAAACGGGGCCCAAGATGAGCCCCAATGGCCATGGAAGGTGGGGATACTACTATGCAGTTTCTAGTCCATCTTTATGAGCCGAGTCTACACTGCAGACAATGGCACTAAACTACGACCTGATTATGGCATCAGACCTATGTGGTCATGTCATGGCCACCATGTACACACCGCCTATAAATACATCTGACCAGCCCCTTCTCCACATAGTTCATCATGTGAGTTTACTCCCTAGCTTCTACTAGAATACAGCCTCCATTTTAGTGTTCCAGGTCATCCATCAACGCTCCCTTCACAAGAGCACACGGGTGGGGCTTTGCCATCTATTGTATCACTTCAATAATATTGATAGAATCTCTAGTGTGTTGGATTAGAGGACTCCTAGCTGTGGAGGCAATGGAGGTTGTGGCAAGAACACCATGGCAAGATGAAACAGTACGAGAGAGGGGGAGAAAGAAAGAAAGAAAGAAAGAAAGAAAGCTGTATTAACGTCTACTAGAGGCCGAACTCGACCTATGAGACAAATCGATGTACAACTGTCAATGTCTTCTGGATGTCCAGAAAAAAAAAAGGACAAAATGAACATGAAATAAACTATGAAAGTACTGAGCTAGTGGGGGGGTGTGATGGATGGAGCACTACTGCTAGAGGCTCAGTATGCAACCTATATGTGCAGGGTATACAAGAATGCAATGCAGCTTTGTCTAGCTCCAACCAGTACCATAATGGGGGTGTAATATGTGATACATAGGCGATGGCGAGGCAAAAATACCTCAGAGCATGATCTCCGGGTGTGGGTGTGTGTGTGTGTGTGTGTGTGTGTGAGAGAGAGAGAGAGAAAGAAAGAAAGAAAGATTTTATTAACGTCTTCCAAAAGACCGAACTCGGCCTATGAGACAAATCGGATGATGATAAGAAAGAAAGAAAGAAAGCTATATTAAGCGTCTATGAAAGACCTAATGGGCCTATGAGACCAAAGTGATACAATAATGTCTATGGCATATCTCATCATGGAATGGAAAATTAAACAGAAACAAAACATAGCTATCTCACCGGGGTGATACAAAATTGTCCACGGAAACTCATCATGGAATACCAGGAACATGGAACATGAGAGGAACATCAGCCCCCAATAGATGGTATACCACTCTCCAAAATATCAAGCATGGGGCTAATGAGTATGGCTAAGGTCTCCCTCAGCTACGTCACATGGAGAGGTAGCTAGATGGTGGTGAAGTACAATGATTGGACACAAAGAACACGTTTGCTTAATGATTAAACAATACAATGAAGCCCCTTTTATGGGCTGATGGTACAACCTCCTCTTTTGACCTTTATTTAATGAGGCATGATGTCACCCCATACCTCATGCTACACACATCATCATATACATCATATTAGACTTAGAAATGTTCCCACACTTAACTCCGAGATTCCCAACAAAACCCCCTTCGGAGTGAAGCTGGTGAGACTCCAGGCGAAAAAAAAAGTTATGACCATTACCAAGGCCTACAATCTCCCTTTGGCCAATTCACCACACTACACCTCCCCTGTTGTGGTAACAGAATCACCAAGAAAACCTAGGCTGAGTAGCATGGCATAATACTTTGTCACCCCCCTTAGTTTGATAAGAGATCCGAGGATTGGAACATACAAAGAGAAAAATAGATACAATCAGATTTTTAGGGGAACAACCCTATGTCAAAAGGCCATTATTTGTTGGGGTAAAGGCATAATGCCCACCCTTATAGTGTGTACAAGCCCATAAGTTATAGTACATAGTACACTTAGTACTTTTAATGTACTAAGTGCACTATGTGTACTAGTGCAATATACATGTGTGATAGGGGAGTCACACACTCATGCCTCATGAGTTGACTTATCCCCACAACTCTCTCTCTCTCTCTCTCCCTTGTTCTTCTCTGTGTATGTCTCCCACATGAATCTCTAAACCCTAATTCCTGTTTCTCCCACATCAACTGGTATCAGAGATTCAGAGCCCTGGTTTTAGGGTTTTGTTCTCAAGTGCTGCATCGCTGGAATTCAACTGGAATTCATTTGCTGCGTGTGTTGAACTATTCGCAGGCAGGTGGGCGGAAAGAGGAGTAGTCGAGGGCAGCCTTTTCTCCTTCAGCAGAGAGGCGAAGTGACGTTGTGCTGCAACAGACCAGTTAGCGACTGATTGTGAAGTGAAAGTCGACTGGAGAAGAAGCGCAAGAGCACGCACGGGGTGTAGAAGGCGCTAGGCGAGCGAAGCAACCTGTGCTAGGCGAAGTGTTGGGCGGACAGGCTGACGGGCGGAACTGGCGCACGTTGAATCATTAGCGTGAGGCAAGGCGTGTAGCGCTGGGCGTACATACGCTAGGCGAAAGCAACGTGTGAGCGTGGACTGGCGACGTGTTGCTACCAGGCGGAAACACAGGCGACGGTGTAACACACCTAGGCGTCGGTTGACAGCATAGGATAGCTGGCAACGAAAGCACACCTCGTGGCTTTACGCCTGCAGCAGCCAGGCGGAACAGGCGAATGCGTTGGTGAACCCGACGTGAAGATTCCACACCTTGTGGCTTTACGCCTGCAGCAGCCAGTCGGAACAGGCCTTCAGCGCTGGGCTTCGTGGAAGGTGAAACTTCTACATCTTGTGCTCAATGTGCCTGCGAGACTGCCCTCTTGAGGTCTTCCGTGCTGCTGTCCACAGAGCTCTGCAGCGTTTGGATCAGCCTGAGCGTGTAGCAACATCAGCAAGAAGCCTCCCTCCCTTTTCTGCAACAGCCTCAAATTTTCTGCAGCAGCATCACAAACCCCTCTTTTCCTGCAACAACAAAATTCAGCCTGCAAATTGAAGAAAAATCAAAAAATTACAAGGTATTTTCCTCAATTTTTTTTGGGATTTGCAATTGAGCAAGTAGAATCAACAATTGAGCAGATACAGGTGTCGAATTGCTCAATTTTGAGCAAAATTGGCAAAATTGGGTGACATTGGTCACAATCAAGATCAATTTGCAGGACATTGGTCACAATCAGGATCAATTTGCAGGAAATTGGATGTCGAAATTTGGGGCTTTTGATGTAATTGTGCAATTAAGCACTCATACATGCTGTATGATGTGAAAAATCGCACATTTGGGCAAAATTGCAGCAAATTGCAGTGCAAATCAAGGGGCTTTTGTGCCGATTTGGTTGATTTGCATGCAGGCAATCGCATTTGATGCTGTGGATAATGTGTTGATGCCTTACAAGCACTCAATGTGCCTGTAAATCAAGGGGCTTTCATGTATTTGATGTATATGTGACCAGGGGGAAGCATCGTGAACACTCTGGATGCCTTCATGTGCGTCAATGTACCATGTATGATCAGCAATTGATCTTAAATCAAGGGGCTTTTCAAGTTCCTATGCTTGTTGAGCTTGGCAAAGCAGCAGGCAAGACATTTATGCCTTGAATCCTCAAAAATCAGCTTGCAGTCCAGGGGCGTTTGCCCAATTTCTGTTCGGGACTGTTTTATGCAGTGTAGGGACTGTAAAAGTCTGATTTTCACTCATTTGGACGGCCAGGATAGCATTTATTGCTACTGTACCTGTTGGTACAGATTTGGTACAGTTTTGTACAAGTTTTGGCATGGCTGTACACTGTTTTGAGTGACCAAAAGGTTCAATTTCAGCTGCTGTACTTGCCGGTACAGGTTTGGTACATCATTGGTGAGCACTTGGTACTGCTGTACAGTACTTTGGAAGGGCAACAGAGCACATTTAAGGTGCTGTCCAAAATCTGCAGCAACCAGATTTTGTTGATTTCATCACATAAAGTGGGAGAAAAGTTGCATTTGTGCTTCCGCAGTGGGAGATAAAGCTTGGGAGAAAAACTGTGAGCATTTTGTGTGCTTTTGGTGCAGTGATTGCACATTTTGCAGGGAGTCAGGCATTAACAGGTTGCATATTGCTATGGCAACCACAGGTGAGAGCTCTTCATTGCTTCATATCAAGAAGCTTGAAGGCTCGCATAATTATGATATTTGGCAAACCCAGTGCTACAATGTGTTGCTGCAGAAAAAGCAGCACAAGCCTATCAAAGAAAGGGGTGTGATGCCCGCTTCTCTTACTGCTGAAGAGTGGGAAGATATGGATGAGCTGGCAAGATCTACTATCATGTTGTCTGTGTCAGACTCATTCGTGAAGAGAAGACAGCTTGGGGAATGTGGCAGAGATTGCAGGACTTGTATGCCCAACAAAGTGCCTCAAGCAAAGTGTATTGGTTGAAGAAACTCATAGGTCTTCAGATGAAGGAAGGGGCGTCTATGACAGCCCATCTAAATGAGTTTAATGGTACTGTCAGCCAGGTCATCAATCAAAAGTTGGCAATGGACGATGAGTTCAAAGCCACTTTTTTGTTATGCACTTTGCCAGAGAGTTGGGACACATTCAGGACAGCCACTAGCAATTCGCATGCTATGCTGTCATATGCAGATGTTGAGGGTGCTCTTCTTCAAGAAGAGATGAACAGGAAAAACAACTCTGTTCGAAAGTCCAATGCAATGAATGCACGTGGGAGATCCCAGCAAAGGGGGAAAAGCCAAGAAAGGGGAAGGAGCAAGTCTCGCTCCAAAAAGGATTTGGAATGCCATTATTGTGGCAAGAAGGGACACATTAAAAAGCAATGCTACAACTGGAAAAATGATCAAAAGGAAAAGGGAAAAGGCAAAGACAAAGACAAGGATGAAGCCAAAGATGTAAAGCCAAAGGGCAAAAGTGGAGTCAAGATTGAAGAAATCAATGTGTCACATGCAGGTGGCAGTGAGGATGAGGTCCTATTTACTTCTTCACTTGATGCCCATTCACTTCTTACAGGTGGTCATGGTATGCACTCATGGATCATTGATTCAGGTGCCTCCTTTCATGTCACAGGTTGCAGAGACTTGTTTGTCAGGTATACTGCTGGCAATGAAGGAGTGGTTTATTTGGGTGATAACCATGCATGCAAGATTCTTGGCAGAGGTGATGTGAGGCTTGTATTTTCAGATGGCTCACAGCTTATGCTCCATGATGTCAGGCATGTGCCTGAGATCAAGAAGAATCTGCTTTCTACTGGACAGCTTGATGATGCTGATTATGTTACCACATTTGGTAGTGGAAAGTGGAAAATTAGTAAGGGCTCACTGGTTGTTGCCAGAGGCTCTAAAGTGGACACTCTTTACTTCATGCATGCAGGTGTTTGTCACCATGCTAATGTAAATGCAACCGAGCTGCCGGAAATTTCTATGTGGCATAGCCGGTTGGGACACATGAGTGTCAAGGGAATGGAGCAATTGTCTCGTTTGGGTTACTTGCCTTCTCTAAAGTTTTCAAGTTTTCAGTTTTGTGAGCATTGTATATATGGTAGGCAACTACAGTGCCCCCACAAGAAAGCTCTTGGATAGAAAGATGCTCAGTTAGAGCTTGTGCATACAGATGTATGTGAGATGCCTCAGCTTTCTTTGGGAGGGGCAAAAAATTTTGTGTCTTTTATTGATGATGCCACACGCAAGGTGTGGGTCTATCCTCTTCGTTTGAAGAGTGATACATTCGCAGTGTTTCAGAAGTTTGTTGCTCTTGTTGAGAATCAAACTGGCAAAACATTGAAGGCTTTGCGTTCCGACAATGGTGGAGAGTACATGTCCAAACAGTTTCAGGACTTTTGTGATGCTAAAGGCATCAAGAGGGAGCTCTCTACTCCTTATGATCCTCCACAAAACGGGACAGCAGAGAGGATGAACAGGACCACACAGCAGAAGGTCCGTTCTATGTTGTCACATGCTGCATTACCTCATGGTTTTTGGGCTGAAGCTGTTATGACAGCCGTTCACCTTATAAACAGGTCACCTAACACGAGGCTTGGTGGAAAAGTGCCAGAGGAAGTATGGACAGGGAAGCCTCCGTCATACAAGCACTTGAGAGTGTTTGGTTGCGTTGCGTACGTGCACATACGCAGGGAAATGCGCACCAAACTTGATCCTAAGTCTCATAAATGCATATTCCTAGGATATGGTGACAGAGGTGAAATGGGGTATAGACTTTGGGATCCCATGAATAGAAAGATCATACGCAGCAATGATGTCATTTTTGATGAAACATGCATGTATAAGGAGCCTGCAAGGCAACAGGAGCCTGGCAGAGTCATCTTTGATGATGATGGACATCATGGACAACAACCAAGGGCTGTAAATCAGCCATTACAGCAGGAAAACCAGCCCTTAAATGGTGCTGAAAATGGTCCAAATGGACAGCCAGACATGGCAGAAGATATCCCTATGGATATACCACAGTTAGAGGAGATACCGGGCATGGAACAGGAGCCACCAATGGGTGATATGCAGGCTGGACAGCAACCTGCAAATGATGGTCATTGGGTACGGAGGTCCACAAGACCCTCCAGAGCCCCTGACAGGTTTGTTCCAGGGGTTGACTACTTGATGCTTACTGACTGTGGGGAGCCCTCATGTTATAAGGAGGCTTTACAGAGGGCAGACAAGGCTCTTTGGGAGCGTGCCATGAAGTCAGAGATGGATTCTCTGCACAAAAATGGAACATGGAAGTTGGTGCATTTGCCTGCAGGCAAAAAGGTTTTGCCATGCAAATGGGTATACAGGCTCAAAGTTGCACCAGATGCAAAGCCAAGATACAAAGCCAGGTTAGTGGCTAAGGGCTTCAAGCAGGAATATGGTGTGGACTTTGATGAGATCTTCTCTCCAGTGGTCAAAATGACCACACTTAGAGCTGTGTTGGCTTTGGTTGCACATGATGATCTGGACTTGATTCAGATGGATGTGAAGACTGCTTTTCTTCACGGTGATCTCCATGAAGAGATATAAATGCAGCAGCCAGAGGGTTATGCAGTGAGTGGAAAGGAGAAGCTTGTATGCAAGCTGAAAAAGAGTCTTTATGGGCTCAAACAGGCACCAAGGGAATGGTATCATAAATTTGATACATTCATGAAATCCAAGAAATTCAGGAGAAGTGACATAGATCACTGCTTGTACACCAAGAAAGCTTTGGATGGCAGTCTATTGATCCTCATCTTGTATGTTGAGGATATGTTGATTGCCGGGAAATCTCGTAAAGAGATGGATGCCTTGAAGCAGAGGCTGCATCAAACCTTTGATACGAAGGATTTGGGTGATGCAAATCACATTTTGGGTATGCGGATACTTCGGGACAGAAATCAACATGTGTTGTATTTGTCTCAGAAGGAATACATTGGCAAAGTCTTGCAAAGGTTCAATATGGATGGGGGGAAGAAGACTGGTACTCCTTTGCCTCCATATGTGAAACTCAGTGCTATGGACAGCCCACAGTCAGATAGAGACAGGGCTGATATGGCCAAGATTCCGTATGCTTCAGCTTGTGGCAGTCTCATGTATGCCATGGTTGCTACTAGGCCGGACATTGCATTTGCAGTGGGAGTAGTTTCTAGATACATGGCCAACCCTGGCAAGAAGCATTGGGAAGCAGTGAAAGGTGTCATGAGATACCTGAAGGGCACACAGGATATGTGCATTTGTTTTGGCAAACAGGATGCATTAGTGCATGGTTACACGGATTCGGATTATGCCGGTCATCCAGATAATCGGAAGTCTACTACCGGTTATGTATTTACATTCACAGGAGGTGCTGTGTCATGGATATCCAGGATGCAGAAGTGCACTGCCTTATCTACTACAGAGGCCGAGTATATTGCAGCCACAGAGGCTTGCAAGGAGGCATTATGGCTATCTCGGTTAGTGGTTGATTTGGGTTATATAGGGGATATTCCATTGTTGCATTGTGACAGTCAGAGTGCCATCCAGTTGGCAAAGAACCCTGTCTTTCATGCAAAGACGAAGCATGTGGATGTATAGTATCACTTCATCAGAGAGGTGATAGAGAACAAGCAAATTCAGCTTGTTAAGATTCACACGGATGACAACCCGGCTGATCTGTTGACAAAGAGTTTGCCTCCGGAGCGGTTTGCTCATTGCAGACACTTGATGGGCGTTGGATGAGGCCAGTTTCAGCCTTGATATGGCCTTGTATATTATCATGTACATGCTGATTTTTTTCTTTTCCTTTACTTAAGGGCACTTTGCCTTTAAGTGGGAGGTTGTTGGGGTAAAGGCATAATGCCCACCCTTATAGTGTGTACAAGCCCATAAGTTATAGTACATAGTACACTTAGTACTTTTAATGTACTAAGTGCACTATGTGTACTAGTGCAATATACATGTGTGATAGGGGAGTCACACACTCATGCCTCATGAGTTGACTTATCCCCACAACTCTCTCTCTCTCTCTCCCCCTTGTTCTTCTCTGTGTATGTCTCCCACATGAATCTCTAAACCCTAATTCCTGTTTCTCCCACATCATTATTGACTCAAAAGAAAAGATTCTAGAGGGCATTATCATCATCTAGTGAGTACTCTTCTGTAGGGAAAGAGACGCACAAGATTTGCTATAACTGTGTTGATGGAGATGTCAGCTTCTTCGTCTTCTTCAAGGTCTTCAAGACTTACCAAGATGGCATGGTGCTGCACTTGTTCTTTTTCAAGCTTTTTGTGGCATTGAGAGGCTTTGTGCCCCATGCGGCCACAATAGCGACATTTTATACGCTTGTTATTCTTCCAGGCCAGAGTAGCAAATGCCTTTTTTCTTATTTTTGTGGATGGTTCTACTGCTGGAAGTCGCCTATCTGTTGCGACGATCTTTTTCGATGAGCAAAGCAACCATGTCGTCGAAGGTAGTAGAAGCAACTTGAAGGATCTCCAAGGATGGCTCAAAGTGGTTGATGCCCTGCATACTCTTTGTTAACACCACCATCTTGTCTTCATCACTAGATGCACACTTGAGATTGCCAAGTTGTTGCACCAGTGAATAAAAACTAGCAAAATGCTCACTAAGCTCCTAGTCTTCACACATCTTCAAATCATAAAACTTTAATTTGAGAAAGACCTTAGAGTTGTTATTAGTACTTTCTAGGTTTTCCCAGTTCTAGCGTGTTGTGGCGATAACGTCGATGTGATGCACCAAGTTGCTCTGAAGATTTAAACCAATGACGCCAATAGCTTTTTGGTTTTTTTGCTTCCTGAATCTCTATTCAATAGCCATTGCCCCAGGTTGCTCTTCAGCACCGGGGACTACCGCCCATAAATCATCCTTCATGAGAAGGAGTTGCACTTTTGTCTGCCAAGTTGGAAAGCCGTTGGTGCCACTCCACGGCTGCCCGCCAACCTCAACAACCCGTCACCCATATTGGTCATCAACCTCTTTATCGACTGTCCGCCTCTCCCGTCTCTTGGATTGTCCGCATCTGCCAACATTGCTTCTTGACCATCCGTCACCTCACTCTCCACTTGGAGCCATCCGCCCAAATTGCGTTGCCGCTATCCGCCAACTCCCCTCTTCGTCCGTCCATCCCCCCCCACCCTTTCGACTGTCCGGCCGGCTCCCCACCCTCACCCTCACCCCTTGTCGATTCACCTCACCCGCCCTCCCCTTTTTGTCCACCTTCGCCGATGTACCTCCCACCATCCACCCCATATGGTGGACGTCCCCTTCTCTCCATCTTGGCGGCCATCCTTTTCCATCGTGGCGGTCCTCTGACTCGACTCATGGCGGCCATCTTCTCCGTCTTAGTGGACATACTCACGGCCATCACCCCTTTCACTGCCATCCCCTCACCCCCTCGCAGCCATCCTCAGCACTCCTTCGCGGAGATCCTCACTCACCCCCCCTCACAAACATCCCTCCATCTCCACCTCCACCCCCCTTGCAGCCATCCTCTCCTTCTCACCTCACCTCATCTTGCGGACATCCCCTCTCACCCCCTTGCGGCCATACTCACCACTCGCTCGCGGACATACTCAAAACCCCCCTTATTGACTACCTACCCCCCTCCTCTTTGACTAACCGTCCCCTCCCTCGCTCACTACGAGCCCCCTCGTCGTCTACCTGTTCCCCCCTCTCATCGATTAACCGTTCCCCACTCTTCGACTAACCACAACCCCCTTACCTCGTCGACTCCCCGCCAGACCCCCCTTTCCCCTCTTCTCTCTCATTGCCTTCTTTCCCCCCTTTGCCCTCATAGCCCCCTTTTTCCTTCTCTTTCATCACCGCTCCCCACTCTCTCTCATCGCCCTGTCATCCGCCATCTATTGCTCGTCATCTTCGTGCTCGGGTTGCCACAGCACTGCTTCACACCATGCACTCCTGGCCAGCTCGTCGTGTCCTTGCCATTCACACCAAACTAGCCATGCAGGGGATGTTGTTAGGCATTCCGACTGCCCGTTTCCACTCACCAGATTTTCACATCGGTTGCCTGGCGCCCATTGTGACCTGTTCGTCTGGCTCGGCCTGCTGATGTGGCAAACAGGTCGGCTACTACTATGAGGACCGCCATTTTCACACCAACTTGCTACCCCACCAATCGGGCTCTCGTTTTGCTCATCATCTACCTCCGCCACCTACGTATGGGTCCAACCGCTCTGCAAATATCACCACTTGCGCTTATCCACCACCCTATCACCCCCACCTTGCACAGATCACCCGTCTTTTCGCCCTATCACCCCCTACCACCCTATGCAATGCACACCCTTGCCTTCTATCAGCCCCACCTACTCCTCCCAAATCCGCCATTGTCAGTTGAGTCCCCTCTGAGCACAAGCAAGGACCTGTGGGGACAATGTTATGTTCACAGGGTAGGTAGCTCCTTGAAGGGCCCAACTTGGGTGCACGTTAACAGACAAGGATCCCACCCAGCGCAAGTTCTTAATTCCAGGGATTGGAAAAGACCGCCACAGCGTTAGTGCTACTTTTTGAATCTTTGGTACAGGGACCTGGGCTGATGATAGGTCTTTGAGCTTCTAGTCAAATGGCCTCTTACTGAATCATTTAAAGGGCCAATAGTCCCACTAGTACGTGGTTCTTCACATGGTTGGAAGATAACATCATCGGCACCCTCTTCTAGACATAAGCATGGTGCTTTAAGTCGCATCTTGGGTGCATTTTCATGCAGATGTTTAACTTTATCAATCATGTGTATATGGTTTTGTCAATTGTATGGCTGGGCATAATGCTAGAATTAAACATTTGTGTATTGAGAAGTTTAGGAGCCAAGGGGGCAGAGGGTTAAACCCACCCTTGGTGCAATAGGGGGGACGATTTGGTCTATGGTGATGCAAGCCTGACCCCACCTTTTCATGTCTTGGTGGTTGATGTTATATAGATATATAAAAAAGAAACTCCCCAAGGGTACTTCTCCAAGCAACATACTTCTATCTTCCTCACCGAGGACGGTGAGAACTCTAGTGGTGGGTGACTTGTAGCCAGCAAGGGTTCCCACACACCTGAATTGTCCACCAAGATGCAACCTGGACTGTCCACCGCAAAGCGTGACTGGTGAGTCAACGGAGGCGCCAAGCATTGGACCATCAAGTGGAGACTCACCACCACAACGGACACAAGGAGGTGCATTGAAGGCTCCAACGGCATTGACTGACACTCCACCACATCTCCAGAGATAGGAGATTCCGCCAGAGGCTACGCTGCCACCCAAGGCATCCACCAAAGATAGGAGATGCCACCGTCTCAACCTCTATATGGCCCTCGTCCCACCTTAGAGGACATCCTTATCCTGCAACCTTATCTCACTTGGAGGACATCCTCATCTTGCAACCTTCATACCACTTTGTACCTTTTGTTCTACCATCAACTTGTGTCATGTCGTCCTCTTCACTTTGACCTCTGCTGAGTGTGCACGGTACAGTGAGCGACTTGCATCAATGTTCTCTGATTAGTGCAAGCGTTTACGTTCCTTTCGCAGTCTCGTCTCTTTTGTGTTGTGTTTGCTACATAGTGTCTCATGTGTTGCGCTGTGAGTTTAGAGGACTCCAGACATACTGTCCACGAGAGCCACCACATAGTGTACCAAGCAACCAACCCTGCTACAAAAGAAAAAGGTTAAATGCTTTTCCTGTTAACAAGAAAGGACACATAAACAAAGAATGCAAAAAAAAGAAAGCACATGCCTAGAATGACGCTCTAAAGACCAAGGAAGAATCCAATCATGTTGCAAACATAGAGCTATTTGTTGCCATCGAAGAAGTGTGCACTGAGACAGCTCATGCTGCAGCACATGACAATTCTTGGATCATCAACAGTGAGGCTTCTAGGCACATGACGAGCCGCAAGCATTGGTATTCTTCCCTAAAGCCTGTGGGAGATGACATCACAGTGGCAGTGTACAATGAGGGAAAGTGCCCAATAAAAGGTTCAGGTACTATTTCACTTATGTTTAAAGAAGGTTGTACAAAAGCCTTTCAAATAATCTTTGCGTTCCTGATATGAAGAGGAACTTGCTTTCTGTCTCGGCCATCACTGACCATGACTTACAGAATCACTTCCACAAGAATGGTGCAATCACTTCCACAAGAATGGTGCAATCATTCTTGACGGAATTGCAGTTTGAGGTTCTTCCAATTTGTTCACCTTGATAAATGATTACAGTAGAAAGATTTGGGTGTATCTTCTTAAGGAAAAGTCTCAAGCTTTTGGAAAGTTTAAGGAATGGCTTGCATTGGTTGAAACTCAAACAAAAACAAAGTTGAAGCACTTCAGAACAGACTAAGGAGGAGAACACATGTCCAATAGATACTTGGGTTTCTGAAAGGAAATAGACAAAGCGGTAGCTTATTACCCCTCGCACTCCCGAAAAAAATGGTACTGCAGAGCATCATAAGAATCACACTATTGTTAAAATAGCAATGCTTAATGACAGGAATCTACCTAAATCCTTTTGGACTGAGGCAGTTAACATGGCTGTGTGCATTCTTAACAAGAGTGCAACAAAGACAGTCAAAGCGATGACTCCATCACATGCCTACAGTACGAAACCTTCAACAGCACACTTGAAAGTTTTTGGGTATGAATGTTATGTACATGTTCCACATACTCAGAGAACAAAATTGGATGCCAAAAACCAGAAACGCATCTTCTTGGATTACAACATAGAGTTGAAGGGATATTGGCTCTATGACCCTCAGACAAAGCAGATCACAGCGAGCCGTGATGTAGTGTTCCAGGAACAACCACTTCAGATGGAGGAGGAGCTTTCCTCTTCTTCATCACGCAACAAGGAAATCACCAAAGCAAAACAATGTCGACATGTAGGACGAGCTCCCAGGCATTCTAATGGAGGGCAAGCCTATCCATTTCCTATGGACATCAATTTTGAAGATGAAGAACAAAAGCAGGATGTGCCACAAAAAAGTAAGACATTTCCTAAGTGGTAAAGGAAACTTTTGGATGAGGCAAAACCTCCGACCACCAAGAATGTGCCTCAAGATGTTTGCAGATCCAGAAGGTTAGAGGAGAAAAACAGGACTAGGGAGAATCTTGTGAATTTTTTTCTCATGATAGAGGTACTCAAGATTCAAGATCCTACCACCTTTGTTGAAGCACAAGGGGATGCAAGCACAATATGACGCTTATCTTGAAAAACCACACTTTGGGCCTTGTAGATCGTCCTCCAAAACGCAAGGTAATGGGCACTAAGTGGGCTTACAAAGCAAAATACAAATCTGATGGTACTTTGGAAAAGTACAAGACACGGCTAGTCACCAAAGTTTTTGCACAAGCTCAAGATTTTGACTTTCAAGATGCTTTTGTTCCTCCAGCCAAGTTACAGGAGCAAAACAACCTTTGTTGAAGCACAAGGGTATGCGAAGTGGATGCCAGCCATGCATTGCTATCTTATTTGGTTTTGTGCCATTTCATTTTGTTTAATAGTATTAATTGTTTAAGTGTGTGTCAAGATTGTGCTTTTGGGGCAATTACAAGAGTAGCCATCGTTGAGCAACCCAGGCACCCGGCATCCCCATATTCACACGGGAAGGGGCCTAGGAGGCCAGATGGTTTAGTGATGGCTTGGATTAGATTTAGCACATTGCCAAATAGGCTACATGCTACACTAGATCGTTATCTCATATTTGATCCACATGGAGTAGGAAGACTTTACTCTTGGACACCGTGTCCTCACATTGTGGGGCCCGAACGGGGCCCAAGAGCCTGGATGGCCGTGGGAGGTGGGAGCCATAGATTTGCCGGCTAGCTGTCCTAGCTGCTAGCTGCCAAGGATGGTTGTCTTGCCAGCCTTAGCTGCTAGTTGCCAGCCTCGCCAGGCTATGCTACCCAAGCACCCCGCCTAGGATAGCCTTATTTGGCTGCCCTAAGGCTGGTCACCATGGCCTCAACCTGATCATCCCATTACGGCCCTCAACCAACCCTTCCCATAGGAATTCTGCCTCTCAAACCATCTGCCGAATGCTCGCCGTATTTGCATCTCTTCCTTACACACAGCAATATGCCATCCTTGACACCAACAAACCCTTGTACAAACTTCAACAAAGCAATTTGTTTCAGAAAAAGAGAAATGGTGAGAGAAATACCTAGAGATCTTGACATCTACAACACCTAGACACGCATACCTCTTCAGACTATGTTAGGGTTGCTCAAATACCAACTTTGGTAAAGTGATCTGGCCTCGGGAAGGAGTACCTTCCTCTTCTCCCGGTGATTGGTGGAGCCATTGGTAAAGTGATGGAATCCCCCCCCCCCCCCCACTAACGCTTCGGCCCTCGCACAAGCGACCAGGATCCCATCCCTTCGCATCTGTATTGCCTCGCCAGAGACAGTGCCTCAGGTCGTATCCCTTCCTTGCCTCTGGGAAGATCCCATTCTCTATAGAGTAGAGTACTCGAGCTTCCCAGGCCAATGCTTCATATGCAGGCAAATGGGATGTCTTGCTAGAGCTTGTCCTTGTCGCCAGTCTA
The DNA here is from genome assembly GCF_041138505.1 of Cibotium barometz. Taxonomy (NCBI): domain Eukaryota; kingdom Viridiplantae; phylum Streptophyta; class Polypodiopsida; order Cyatheales; family Cibotiaceae; genus Cibotium; species Cibotium barometz. The sequence goes on along the minus strand of NC_141071.1, from coordinate 26,028,785 downwards.
GGAGACCGCCTCTAGTTCCCCCCCCCCAACCCCCCCCCCCCCCCCAAAATCCCTGCTCGGATCATCCTCAGGGGGGCGGGAGAGACGCAGGCCCTTAGGCAACAGAGCACCAGGACCTGACCGCGGACAACTCTGCTACCCACAAGTGGTAGACCGTTGGCCCACTCCAGGGCCGCCGGCCAACTTCCAAAGTAAGTGGCATCACCATGTCTGCCAGGCTGGCAAAGTACAGGAGAATTCAGTTCTATTAGAGAACCGTTTCGAGCATTTATCGCAGCATCCACCTATTCAGCGATGTCCCCCCCCCACCCCCCCCAATCACTTCGAGGGTCCCACCTCCGGCCCCTCTGGTCCGGAGGCCATTACCCCGTCTCGAGATTCCTTCAATGAGGCCAGCTAGTCCCACTGAGCCCTCGACGAGCCCCTCCCCACACCCTCCCTCTCAAGCGGATCACTCCCAGCCGCTTCCATCTCCCTCTTGCCAGCTTCCCCATCCCCCTCCGCCGCCTCCCCTCCTAATCCTCAACCCTCTCCTCCGACTCTTCTCATAGAAATCCCCCGTACCCCGTCCTCTTCTTCTGAGCCTACACTCCCCCCTCCCCCCCCCCCTTTGAGTATTCCCGCCGCCCTTCGGCTGCACCTGATCCAAAGTGGAGGAAGACGGCGAGTTCCATCCGCCAATTGATTCATCTCTTCTCGGAGCTGGTAGAGATTACCATCACCGCCTACCTAATGAGGGCTCTCTCACCAGAGTCACCAAGTGCTCCCCGGGATCCTAGGGCTTCCAATGAATTACAGTTTCTTCCGATGTCTCCCTATCGAAGGAACTGATATTTTCGAGGAGACAGTGGCTCCCATCCGGATTTGTGTGGTGTTCCATCATTCCAGGCCATCCACGCCAAAGAGTGGCACGATGATCTTCTCCTTTCCCTTGTGTGCAGCCCCGGGGGCAATCCCAAAGACATTGTCGCTGAGATTCCTGAGGGTGGCCGCACCTTGAAGAAGCTGCTAGTCGATTGGCAAACTCCTATGTGCCAGTAGCCAAAGAAAGAGGGTGATCTTTCGAGGCCGAAAACTGTTGCAGAGCCTCTTCCAAAGATCTAAGAGAAAACGCTGTGAGAGGCCTTGTGACTGCGAGTGTGCTGCCCCTGATGGGGTGCCCTCGACTTCGGGCATCTGGATCCTGCGGCCTAGTAGTGTAGTGTATGTGAAGAACGGGGTACCCAGCTTCTACTCCCTGTGGGAAGGATCACGCCAAGTCCACTCCCTTGGGTCCCACTGGAGGTGCGTGAGCAGCCGGCTCTCCCAAATCCATAAACGCCAAAGTCTCTCCTTGGCCACCTTGACCGAATGGGGGTCAATGTGCCACTCATGTGCCTGAAATCCGATCACCCTCATCCTCTGTAAGGTGCATCCACTAAAGCCATCCAAAGGGGGCTCTGATCTCTCTAATCTGCCATGGGGTCCAATCGAAAAAGTGAGCAAAGCACAACTCTCATTTGCGCCATGAATCGCCAAGAGAATATCATGCCTAGTAAACATGCCCAACCTCCACTGCGCCCGGGGAGGGGGGTCGGGTCAGGGATAGGGGTCAGCCACTCCTCAGGAATAGTAGAGTCAATGTCGAGGTTGAGTTTGTCTCTACCTCGGATCCCAGCCAGGCTCAGGGGAAGCTGTCTGAATGCAAGCCAATCTCCAAGGGATTTGGCAAGTCCTATGCTCAACACTCCCTAGGATACATGAGGTTGGGCCCCCAGCATGTGGCCACTGGGTAAACAGATGAGGGGCTGCCGAAGACGCTCCTTCGAGGCTGTTAAAGCCTCCACCCATGCACCAAAAGTCAGCTTGAGGGAGGGATTGACGGACTATACTCTAGAAGATGGCTCTACCTGTAGTGATGCTTGGGGCATAAACATTGAGGAAGCCCACACAGTCCTCTCCAATCCTAATGGTAACCCACTGAGCTCGCCCAGTGACTATGACACTTGATCTAAACACTGTTGGCAAGAGCTGCTCACTGACAGAAATACAGACTCCCCCCTACGTCTAGAGGGATCACATGAGGGAGAACAAAAAGTGCCTCCTGCCTGGTAAAGTCTTCCTGCAACGACGGGTACACCCCTCGGAAAGATGGTGCTCCTAGAAGAAAAGAACATCGATGGGTCTCCCGACTGTTGCTGTATGGAGCTCTCCTCTAAGGACTCCTCATCTCTTAAAGCACTGAGGCTCCCCCAAACCCTAAATGTTCCATGAGGCAATCCGCATATCAATCTTTGTTGGATGCAGAACTATCGGAACTGCCCTCCACTCGAAGAGTCTTGGGTGTGTGTTTCGACAGGGAGTAGTCACAGCCAGTCCTGGGAGAAGGTGTGCCAGGTGGGCGCGGATCCTGTCTTCCATGTGTCGCTACTTTGTCCGAGCTCAAGAGTAAGCATACTTTGAACTCCTTCGGTCACAACGTAAGTATGTGTAAGAGGGGGGAAGGGGTATTGCAACTGAGATATGAAGTAACACAAAGAGCAGCACCTCCGGGCTAGAGGACACCACCTTCCCATCCTCATCTCTATGGTCTGAGCCTCCCAACTCCATTTGAGCCAAGGGCCAAAGATGGGTAATCATGTCGGTGATGCACAGATCCCACTCTAAGCTCGGCAGGTTTGGCAACGGATTCTCCGCATTTTCACGATGGACAGGTCCTCTACCCGTACCATTTCATAGGGCATTATCGCTTGGGCCACTGAAGCTGAGTTTGTCATGGCTTATGAGGAGGAAGGTGGGGGGCTAGCCCTTCAGGGCTCTCACCTTCGGATTTCGGCAGTACCAATCCCATCCCCATCTATTGATCACTGGACTCCATGTTCATGCCAAAGATGGGAGATTTGTAGCAGCATTGCAGAGCCTGGCACATCTGGAGAGCTCGATGCAATGAAGTCATCAAAGGCACCCATACTCCGCCTCTGGAATCCATCGGGAGCATTTGGCTCGACATCATTCATGCCCTCCGCGGCCAGAGGGGGAAGTTGCACAATGGCTCTGACCGCATGCGGAAGCGGCGGGAAGCCTTCTTGAGGCTCTGGCGGCCGCCGTTAGCCCTTTTCTCACAGATAGAGGTGGTGAGCCCACTTGGCACTATAGACCACCTATGTGGTTATTCCCTCCCCCTCCCTTTGTATGAGATAGCCTTCTCATCATAGAGCGGCCAGCCGGAGGAGAACTGCAACTTTCTCCACCTCTTGTTCTTTGATCCTCGCCCCATACATGAAGGCAAGTTTGCATCTAGCCCTTCGTGGTTGTATTTAGCCCTTCGTCGCTTGTTTTTGTTAATTAATAGAAGGATCTATTTCCCAGTAAAAAAAAAAGAATGCCCTATGATACCCGAATAGCAAAGAATTTCCACATGAAGAGCTCGTGTTTTGGGTATCATGGCCACCATACCATGTAAGAATGCCTTATGATACCAAACAGCAAAGAGTTTCAACATGAAGAGTTCTATTTGGGCATCATGGCCACTACACCGTCGAGAAGTAAACTTGTGAGAGACAAGCTCGCTCCTTGCTGACCTCCCTCACATTCCTCTTTTGATTTTTTAACCCTCTTTAAAGTATTTTTTGAGTGCATGTTGTTTTGAAGATAATTTACATGCAAAGGTGGTCAAGTTTGATGTCAATAACCTCTTCACTTTTTAAGTAAACTTGTGAGAGACAAGCTCGCTCCTTGCTGACCTCCCTCACATTCCTCTTTTGATTTTTTAACCCTCTTTGAGTGCATGTTGTTTTGAAGATAATTTACATGCAAAGGTGGTCAAGTTTGATGTCAATAACCTCTTCACTTCTTATTTCTGATTGTTACCTGAACTTGGCAGACTTCTTCCTTTCAGTGTCTCTGAATTTTCACTGAGCTCCATGCAATGGGTAGACGTGAGGAAGTTGTCATGTAATGTGTCCATACACAGCTCTTGATTATTTGAACGATTATTATCAGGAAGCTGTGGTCTCTGTACTTGTTGCAGCTTTGCCTCTAGCTCTTGTATTCGTGCCAGTTGTGACTTAAGTATGCCAATATCCTGTAAAGAACTCCAAATCAAAACTCCCATGAACACTGCATGCATGGTGTTGCGATATTGGGTGAAGTTCAGATAATTTGTATGTGGACTCTGATTGGACTCAACAGACCTCATTTTCATTTATATCATCCAGCTCCTGAAAGTTCTTCCCACTCTGAAGATACTCCAGCCTAAGGTGTAGTTTGTCCCGTTCAACCTGTATTAATTTTTTATTTATCAAGGGAGATAATTTACATGCTTTGTTATCACAATGCAAGTATGTGAAAGAGATCTTGCAAAAACACAATATGTAGAGTTACAAACCTATTAGCATTCCATTGCAAACTGGTCATACACTTCCGAAACATGTAGATGAGGAAGATGCAGATGCTACTGTGTATGGCCAAAAAGTTGGTGCTCCCATCTGTTTATGCTCTACTAGGTCAAACATTGTGTATCTTATTGCACTCTTAAGCAGACTTATGTCCTGCTCAAAATCTTCTCATTGGCAAGCAGTTATATGAGTCTCTATAGTTACCTCCATGGGACTCCTCACTTAGGCATGTTTCATGCAAAAGGTGAAAATCCAAATCTATTTGGATTCAGTGACTCGGATTGGGCAAGAGAGAAAGATGACCAAAAATCAACCAATGGATTTAGTTTCTCACTTGGTTCTTCTACTATCTCATGGGCAAGAAAGAAACATACTAGAGTGGCTACTTCATAACGTTGATAGGTTTCTTTGCTCCCAAAGAAAATGCCCAATAGATATGTCCACCCCACCCCAAGAAAACGAAATAAATCATTGATGTATGGTTAGAAACCTTAGGAAAAGATAACTACTGCGTGGCCACTGTCCAAAAATGAAAATTAGCCGTTGTCGCCCCAGCCAAAAGAACACTTGTATGCAGTAACGGAGGCGAGATTGCAAAGAGAAGGCCAAAAGTTGCGGGAAGCGGTGGAGAGAAGATTGGAATTAGAGACACTTGGAAAAAAGAAATTTGTAGAAAGAGAAGATTAGATTGTGTGTGAGCTGAACATAGAGAAGAGAAGCCAGAAGGGGGTCGAAAGAAAGAAAGAAAAAAGGACTCGAATGTGAGTGAAAAAGAAGCCAAGACAGACACTTGGGTGGAGGAGTTCAGTGGAAGTTTGTTGCGGCTGTATTGTTTGAGAAGAAGACGCCACGGGTTTTGTTTGAACTAACTTGAGTTTGCCTAGAGCAGAAATTGTAAAGGTGAGAGGGTCTTGTAGGAGGTGGGTTCCCTCAAACTGTGAAGCTGCAAATCTGTTGGAACTTGGACCAGCTCAAAGTCATATTGAACGGTTCTCTGCAGTGCTTGTTGGTGGTTGTCTGCAAAGTGTAGCTACAACTATGGTTGTTGTTTCTAGTTCATTGTGGAGTTGAGAATACATGGTTTTGTTGGGATAATTGAGTGGAAGTCCCTTGGTTTTGTGGTTCTTCTCTCTTTTCAATTCTATCCCCAAATCTCAGGGGTGTTGAGATTGGCTCAGTTTTATATATTTATACAAAGAGATCTGATTGTGTTGGTTTGATGAAATCTTAAGCTTTGGGTTTAGCTGTGTTGCTTTGATGGAGTTTGTTGAGGAGAAACAACTATGAATGAAGAACTCACTTGTGTTGAGTCAAAACTTTGTCAATTAGCTTGTGTTTGAGTTAGCAGGTTTTAACAGAGGCAACTTGGTCAGTTGTGTGTCAACATCAGTCAGATGAGATTGTTTAAGTATTGGTCTGGTCCTGCTTAACTCTCATGAGGTCTGGGCTTACAATTAGAACCATTCAGAAGTGAATCTGCCAGGGTGGGCATTGCTAGTGGTCTGAGAACTGTGTCAGGTCAGAAGGGAGTCGGCCTGGATCAGCTGAGGCCCAATAGGAGTCAGTCGTGGATGTTCAGGAGTAGTTTTGATCTCTTTGTGTTGAAGAGGAAAGATTTGAGTCAAGTCTGACAATCAGCTGTCAACAGTCAGGCAGAATTGAAGGAGAAGGTTTTCTTCTTGAGTCAACAGACCGTTAGCAGCTGTCAACTATGAGTGTAGAGAGGTGAGTCCTGGTGGGGTGTGAGTTTTTTGAGGGCTTAAGAGGCTCAATGGACACAGAGGAGTGGAATTATCATCCAATTGGATCGTGGTTCAGTTTGGTTAGAACAGTCTGTTTGGTCAGAACAGGTCAGAGGGCCCTTGAGTGAAGAATTCTGCTTCAGTTGGGCCAGTCAAGTCTGTTTCGAACAGTTGGGTCTATCTTAGCCAATTCAGTCAGAAGGGTGTTTGCCGAGAGTCAGCAAGGAGTCCAAGAAGCTCTTGGGGTTGTGTATATAAGGTTAGCTAATGCTGGAGGATTGTAGAGGATCCTAGAGGACACATTTTGGAAGGAAGTGAGCATCGGCATTTGGAAAGAGGAATATTGTCAACATCTGATCTGTCTGCATCAACTGAGAGTATTTCTGTTCAGTTGGAAGTCAGCTGAGGTTGGGTGAAGGGTTATAAGGGAAGATCATGGCCATTGGAGATTAGAGCTGACCTAGGAGGACATCTGGAAGAGTCAGTTGTACTGTCTAAGGAATTTGGAGTGTGCTCAAGTGTCCGCCGATGCCAGCCAGAGGTCAGGGGGCGTCAGCTGAGTGTACTTGTGCCTTGATTTGGTATTGTCTGCTAGTGTTGTGGTGCTGGTGGTAGTTCTCTCTACACAATGGTGTGTTTCGGACAGGCTATAGAGGTAGGTCTCCCCGACACATCATTGTTTTGGTGCCCCCATTGAGGAGGGCTTTGAAGCACCCTTCAGCTTGTTTACAGGTCTGAGAGTTTTCAATAGAACAGATGGCAACCATGATGACATATCCGGTCTTCCATGGGCATGCTAGAGAGGATCCAGAGGAATTTTTGACGGAGATGGAGTCTGCAGCATTTGCCTTGGGCAAGGATAGAGATGAGGATAAGCTGACATCGTTGTCTATGTTGATGAAGGGAGATGCCAAACAGTGGTTGCAGACTTGGAGAGCTCAGTTAAATCAAGGCTAGGCATATGAAGACATCAAAGTGGCCTTGGTGCAGCATTATAAGCAAGGAGAATCCCCAGATACTCTGTTTTGCAGGAAATTCAAAAGTTGCAGCATAATCTGTCTGACATGTTTGACAGACTTGTGGACCATTTTGAAGACCTGTGGTTAAGATGGGACACTTCTTTGGGAACAGAGCATCAGCATGTCCTTCTAAAGAAAGACATGTTTATTCAGTCCCTTCATGCTTATCTAAAGGAGAAAGTGGAGTTGAAGAGACCCAGAACCTTTGAAGAGGCTTTGAGGATAGCCAAAGAGAAGGAGTGGAAGCTTCAGAGGTTGGCTCAAAAGCAAAGGGAAGTTCAAACTGGAGGAAGGCCAGCTATGCCTGGGGAAAGAAGAGCAAAAGGAGCTGCTCCATGTGCCCCGGTGGTTTCTGATTAGCTGATACAGGATATTAATCATCTGACTCAACAGATGGAAAATTTGAATTTGAATCCGTTGCAAGGAGGTAGAAATGCCCCTAGGATAGGAGCATAGTCACAAAAAATGTGTTTCGCACCAACAAGACCTCTGAAACGTTTCTGTGAAACGTGTGAAACTCCTGACTGAAGACGTTTCGCCCAAATCCAGAAATACCCGTTTGCGCGTTTTATCATATAAGCGGAGTGTTTTTTTCCAATTAGCTCTATGTGCGCTTTTTATTGGTTGCGCTCACTGCTCCGTGCCCTTCACATGGACGACGCCTGTAGCCCGCCGACCTGACTGTAGCTTGCTTCTCCTCTTCCTCTTCCTTCACCTCTCCTTCTCTTCACTGCTCTTTCTCTTCCTCTTCTATCCTTCCTTCACCTCTACTTCTCCTCCTCTTCTCCTTCCTTCCCCTCTTCTTCTCCTTTCTCTCCCCTCTTCTTCCTCCTACCTTCTTCTCCTTCTTTCCTACCTTCCCCTCATCTTCTCTCCTTCCTTTCCCTTTTCTTCTCCTTCCTTAATTCTGCCACCGAAATTCCTCTTCTTAACCCTATTCTTAAATTCTATAATGCCTTGCCGCAACAAAAATGACAATACCCAGAATGTGTGGGATGACACTGTATTTATCCATTGATCTATGGTCTTTGATACTTTAAAGTTTCAGTCTATCTTCAATAATGAATCTTGTGACTTGTCATTCTTGTGCTTGCAGTTTGCATGAAAGTCTCTAAAATGGTGCATCTATTTTGTGAATTATAATTTGTATGTAATATGTATGTATGATGTATATATATCATACATACAAATTTATAAATTATTTTTATAATTATAATTTTTGAAACCTGCGGTTTGTTTAGTGATGGACGAAACCTTTCGTAAAAAAACCTTCACAACCTCGAAACGTTTCTTGTGACTATGGGTAGGAGATAGAGATGTTATGAGAGGCAGGGGAAGAGGAGGCCCAAACATGAATGTGCAATGTTTTAATTGTATGGAAAGGGAGCATATATCTTCTCAGTGTCCATATCCCAGAAGAATGGGAGGTGATGTGTATCCTTTGGCACCTAGGAGGGAGGAAAAGCAAGATGTCAAGAGGGCAGACGAGATGCCTACTCAGCGTGTACCACAGGTTCAGCAAAACAGCTAGTCAATGGACTGAGATAAGGAGAAGTAAATTTGATTGGAGTTGATGAAGAAGCAAACATCTTAGTCAACAAAAGGACTAGAGGGGCAAAGGTGGAAGATGAACCAGGTCCATCCAGGAGGAAGAAAGGAAAGCAAGTAGAGGATCAGCCCAAAGATGGAAAGAAGAAGACCAAGTCCAGAAGACACATTGGCATGTAGGATTTTCCTTTGGGCTTCTACAGTTGTGCCCATAAACTTAGAAGAACATGGAGTAAGTTGGTCAGCACAAGACGACCCAAAAAAGAGAAGAAGGGAGGTCAGATTAATATAGTGCATGTGAAGGGAGACAAGGATTATTTGCCAGTTATGGATGCTTGGGTAAACAAACACAGAATCCCCAAAGTGTATATTGATGGTGGCGCACAAGTCTATGTAATGACCCAACAGACTATGGAGGCTTTAAGACTGAAGGTTGGAGCCCCATCAGAATTTAGAGTACGAATGGCAAATATTGCAAAAGTCAGGTGTTTGGGAATTGTTAAGATACTGCAAGTAAATGTTTTGGGATTTAATGACATCTAATTTTGGGTTTGGACCAGCCGGTGAGAAGACAGGTCAGATATGACATGGCTAGAGGAAGGGAGTTAATTCCAGAGAGTAGTTCATCAGAAGAGGAAGATGAAGAGACTAGCTCTACAGAGGATTCAGAAACAAAGGAGGTCAGTTCAAAGGGTGATGGGGAAGAAGTCCAGCTACTAGAGCCTAATTCTAACCTTATGTGTATATCTGTACAGCTATGTATAGAGGAAGGGGAGAAGCTAAAGTCTGAAGTTGAAGTACAGCCAAGAAAGGAGGAAGTGTTACAAAAGATGCTGGCCAAGGATCTAACTGAGGCTGAGAGAAAGGAATATACAAACATGCTGCAAAAATTTCCAGACTTGTTCATTTCTTCTTATACATAGGTTAGGGGAGTGTCTGCAGTGTAGCATCAGATCGAGCTGAACCATAGGCTAAGCCATGTGTACAAAGGTTGAGAAGACTTGGGGTTGTACAGCAACAGGTGTTGAGAGAGGAAGTGGATAAACGGTTGAAAACAGGATTTATATATCCAGTTGATAATTCTGAATGGGCTTCTCCAGTAGTGATCACCCCAAAGAAAAATGAGAAATGGAGAGTCTATGTTGATTTTAAACCTTTGAATGCAGTAACCACCAAAAGGGATCATTACCCACTGCCTTTTCAAGATGAGATCCTAGATAGTGTGGCTGGACATGAAAGATATAGTGTATGTGATGGTTATTCAAGATACTTTCAAATCTCAATTGCTCCAGAGGATCATAGGAAAACCACCTTTATTACCCCCTAGGGGTGTTTTGCTTACAAGGTTATGCCCTTTGGGCTAACAAATGCCCCTGCAACCTTTCAAAGGTTTATGAATCTAGTGTTTGAGCCCTATCTGGGGTCCTCATCAGAGTGTTTTTTATGATTTTTGTATATACAGTGGCAGATGGATTCACTGTGAGAAGCTGAGATTGGCCTTGAAGAGACTAGATGATCTAGGTGGGCAGCTCAACCCTAATAAAAGTCACTTGGCATAAGCCAAAGTGACTCTGCTTAGTCATGTGGTTTCAGAAAATGAAATTGAAGCAGATCCTGAAAGGGAGAAAGTTTTGCTTTTATTGGAAGCTCCACAAGATGTGAAGCAGTTGCTCACTTTTACCCACAAGGTGAGATATCTTGCCAGGTTCATCTTTCTTTTGTCTCAAGCTTTATATCCATTACAACAGACATCCCAAAGGGATCCTTTCAGTTGGCAAGACAAGGATGAAGAGGCCATTATGCAAGTAAAGGAGATCTTGAGCACTTTGGCAGTAGTCATGCCTCCTAACTAGAGCATAGAATTTTTTGTGAATCCTAGTGTGGGTGAGGATGCTGTGGGAGCAATACTGTTGCAGCAGGGGAAACAACACTCTTATATAAGGCTTGTATATTTTGTCAGCGAAACAAAGACTCAAGGAAAGAGACATATTCTGAGGCAGAACAGGTGATGGTGGCTGTAGTGTTTGCTCGGAGGAAGTTTAGGTCCAACCTACTCCCAAAGCCCTTTACTATTCTTACCCACTATTCTCTACTTCTTCATCTGATCTAGTTTGACATTCCTTCTAAGAGATTGTCCAAGTGGTTGATTGAACTACAGGAGTTCCACTTTACTTGCATGGTGGAGGACAGCACTAGGGCTACACTAGCTGATATTCTGACATATAGGCAATATCCAGTAGTGTTGAAGGAAGAAACAGTAGCAAAGAAGAAGGTGCCCATGTGGAAGGACCCTGAAACAAGACTATGAGATGCTTTTACTCTGTTTTTTGATGGGGCTTTCAAGAGAAGCTCAGGAATGGCCAGTGGAGGTATAGTTTTATTTGACCCACAGGGCAAACAAGTATTTCAAGAAGGGATTCAATTGCATGTGCAGACTAGCAAATGAAGCTGAGTATGCTACCTTGGAGTATGGGCTTCAGTAGTGTATTAAGAGGGGAATCAGAAGGCTCATCAAGGGAGATTGTTGGTCATTAGACAACTGCAAGCTGTTTGGAAAGCAAAAAATCCTAAATTGAAGGAATGGAATTTCCAAATAAAGAGGATGATACCCAGATTTCACGAATTGCAGATACAGCATGTGAAGAGAGACCAGAATCAAGCTACAGATGCATTAGCAAAGAGAGGGTTGGGCAAGAACTTGGATGTATATGCTATCACTGTTGCCGTCAAATCAGCTACTGACTTTTCACCATATCATCTTGTTTTTGGAAAAGAAGCTATGATGTCCATTGAAGTTGAGATTCCCAGTTTACAGTTTCTTCTGAAGCATCAAGATAGTATTTTGGATGAATATAAAGAGAGATTACTCGATCTACAAGAGTTGCAGTTAGTTAGAGAAGAAGCCTTGGACCATTATATTCAGCTAAGCAATAAAAGAGCTGAGCATTTCAATGAGACTATCAACGACGAAGGTATCACAGAAGGAGACTTGGTGCTCAGAGACAACAACAAGCTGGACAACACCTTCCATACCAAGTTCCACATTAAGTGGGAGGGTCCTTTCAAGGTTGTACATCTATATGAAAATGGTACTTATCAAATACTGACTTGGATGACCAGCTGCATTCCAAAAGAGTCAATGGTTACAGGTTGAAGCCATATTGGTGCACAATTATGAAGTTGTCCCAGTTGATGCAGCAAATACTTGTGTCGGATTTGGATGTACTTTTCTTTGAGGATTGTTTTGGTGAGCCAGTAGCATATGGTTGAGCATAAATGTTCTAACCATGGGGGTTGGGAAAACTATGATAGGTTTTTTTGTGCCCAAAGAAAATGCCCAATACATATGTCCACCCCACCCCAAGAAAACGAAATAAATCATTCATGTATGGTTAAAAACCTTAGGAAAAGATAACTGCTACGTGGCCACTTTCCAAAAACGAAAATTAGTCCTTGTCGCCCCAACCAAAAGACGAAAAGAACACTTGTATGCAGTAGAGGAGGGGAGATTGCGAGAGAAGACCAAAAGTTGCGGGAAGCGGTGGAGAGAAGATTGGCATTAGAGACGCTTGTAAAAAAGAAGTTTGTAGAAAGGGAAGATTGGATTGTATGTGAGCTGGACGTCGAGAAGAGAGTCCAAAAGGGGGTCGAAAGAAAGAAAAAAAAAAAGAGTCGAATGTGAGTGAAAAAGAAGCCAAGAGAGACACTTGGGTGTAGCACTTCGGTGGAAGTTTGTTGCGACTTTGTTTGAGAAGAAGATGCCGCGGGTTTTGTTTGAGTTGACTTGAGTTTGCCCAGAGCAGAAATTGCAAACGTGAGAGGGTCTTGTCGAAGGTGGGTTCCCTAAGACCTCTGAAGCTGAAAATCTGTTTCAACTTGGATCAGCTCAAAGTCATATTCAACGATTCTCTGCACTGCTTGTTGGTGGTTGTCTGCAGAGTGTAGCTGCAGCTATGGTTGTTGTTTCTGGTTCATTGTGAAGTTGAGAATACAAGGTTTTTTTGGGATAATTGTGTGAAAGTCCCTTGGTTTTGTGGTTCTTCTCTCTTTTCAGATCTATCCCCAAATCTCAGGGGTGTTGAGATTGGCTCAGTTATATATATATATATACATACATATAAATATATATATACATATATATATATATATAGAGAGAGAGAGAGAGAGAGAGAGAGGTCTGATTGTGTTGGTTTGATGAAATCTTATGCTTTGGTTTTAGCTGTGTTATTTTGATGGAGTTTGTTGAGGAGAAACAACTGTGAATGAAAAGCTGACTTGTGCTGAGTCAGAACTGTGTCAGTTAGCTTATGTTTGAGTCAGCAGGTTTTGACAGAGGCAACCTGGTCACCTATGTGTCCCAGTCCGATGAGGTTGTTGAAGTATTGGTCTGGTCCTGTTTAACTCTTATGAGGTCTGGGCTGACAATCAGAACCAGTCAGAAATCAGTCTGACAGGTTGGGCATTCCTAGTGGTCTGAGGACTATGTCAAGTCAGAAGGGAGTCAGCCTGGATCAGCCGAGGCCCAATAGGAGTCAGTCATGGATATTCAAGAGTAGTTTTGGTCTCTTTGTGTCGAAGAGGAAAGATTTGAGTCAAGTCTGACAGTCAGCTGTCAGCAGTCAGGCAAAATTGAAGGAGAAGATTTGCTTCGTAAGTCAAAAGACCGTCAGCAGCTGTCAGCTGTGAGTGTAGAGAGGTGAATCCTAGTGGGGTGTGATTTTTTGAGGGCTTAAGAGGGTCAGTGGACACAGAGGAGTGGAATTCTCATCCAATTGGGTCGACTAGATCAGTTTGGTCAGAACACATCTAGCCGGATCCAATCTTTTTTGCGAGGACTAAACACATTGCGAGGGCTTAAGAGGGTCAGTGGACACAAAGGAGTGGAATTCTCATCCAATTGGGTCGACTAGATCAGTTTGGTCAGAACACATCTAGTCGGATCCAATCTTTTTTGCGAGGACTAAACACATTGAAGTGCATTATCACTATGTGCAGGAACAAATATATGCAGGCAAATCAAGGTCTTCAAGTCCTACAGAAGACAATGTGGCGGATCTCTTCACTTAATACTCTCTCTCAAGAGACACTTGATAGCTTCAAGTTTGCTTTAGGCTTGAGAGAAATTTTGAAATCTACCTCAACTTAGTATCTAGCCTATATAAAGATATTTCTAGCAAGGGGGGGTGGGGATGGTTGAAGGAGTTAGTGCTCTCGTATCTCTCATACTTCCTACATGCGAACTAGCCTTAGCATATTATTGCTATTGCCCTCTCAACAGAAACTTGATAGCTTCAAGTTTGCTTTAGGCATGAGAGAAATTTTGAAATCAAAATCAACTTAGTATCTAGCCTATATAGAGATATTTCTAGCAAGGGGAGGTGGGGATGGTTGAAGGAATTAGTGCTCTCATATATCTTATACTTCCTACGTGGGAACTAGCCTTAGCAATATTACCATTAGCGCAAAGCTACTCCAGCTTTTATTAATCTTGCGTTTGTAAAAACATGCACATAATCGCCATTTGATCCACCGTTTCACGGAGCCGGTAGAGATGACCATCACTGCCTCTCCAATGGAGGCCCTCCCTCTAGAGTCGCTTGGAGCTGCCGTTCCTCACCCCCCCCCCCCCCCCCCCCCCCGGCGCACCCCACAGAGTAGTTGACTACAGTTTCGTCCGATGCCTCCCCGTCAAAGGAGCTACTATTTCCGAGGAGACAAGTGTCTCATATTCATATGTGTGGTTCTTCATCACTCCACGCCTTCCACCCTAGAGAGTGGCGCGATGATCTTCTCCTTCCTCATTTGTATGATCTGCGTATCACCGATGTGCTCACTCACTTCTGGCCATTGGCACGGATGGAGGTAGGTGGCTCTGGCCACAGAGACCAGGGGAGATGGTGTCCTCCAACATAAAGGTGCTCCTTTTCGTAATTCTTCATGTTTCAATGGCAGTACCCCTTCCTCCCTCCTAAAGATACCTGCATTGTGACAGGTGGAGCCCAAAGTATGCATATTCCAGGGCTCCGACAAAGTGGCTCCAGATGGAGGGCAGGATTCATGCCCACCTTGTGCAACTTCCCCACAAGACAGATAACGACTACTCTCCGTCCAAACCCACACCCAAGACTTCGAGTGGCGGGTAGTTCCAACAGTTCCGCCTCCCACAGATCTTAGTTATGCAGATTGTCTCATGGAAGATTAAGGGTTTGGGAGGAACACGTTGCTTTCAGAGGCGCCGGGTCCTTAGAGAGGAGCTTCACAGAAAAGTAGTCAATGGGCCCATCAACATTCTCCTCCTTTAGGAGAATCATCTCTCTGAGGAGTTGCAGGAAGATCCTTCAGGGCACGAGTCACACCTTTTGGTCCCATACTTTTGGCCCCTCCAGGACCTAGGGTGGAGTATGCATTTCCGTCGGCGAGCAACTATTACCTACAGTGATCGACTAAAGCACATTTGTCACTGAGAGAGCTCAATGGGTGACCATCAAGATTAGAGAGCACACTGGACTTTCTCAACATTTATGCACCGAACACCAAAGCAAGTAAAGCCCCTTTCTGGAGTACAATTTGCCTATCCCTTCCAAAGGCAGATTTCTGGTGCATGGTAAGGATTTCAACATGTTAGAGTCGACAAAGGATAGACTCGGAGATGGCATGTCTACAGTTTCTAGAACAAAATACTCGGCTTGGGAGGAGTTGATTTTAGCTCTCAGGGGACAGGACCCCTAGCACTTACTAGAGTTTGGACGCAACCCCGAGAGTTTGTGCTTCTCGAGATCCGACAGCAGGAGGATAGGACCCCTGGCACTTTCTGGAGTACAGTTTGCCTATCCCTTCCACATGCAGATTTCTGGTGTATGGGTAGGGATTTCAACATGTTGACACAGGATAGACTCGGAGGTGGCATGTCTACAGTTTCTAGCACAGAGTACTCGGCTTGGGAGGAGTTGATTTTAGCACTCAGGGGATATGACCCCTAGCACTTACCAGAGTTTGGATGCAACCCCGAGAGTTTGTGCTTCTCGAGATCCGACAGGAGAAGTACAAGCCCTAACCTGTTTTGATTAGACCGATTGTATGTAGATGAGTGGGCTTATGGATGTGGTGCCATGATTGGTATTTTGGAGGACAATACTTTCTACAATCATGCACCTATCATTCTATCCCTGTAGTATCCCTCGAGGCATGTAAAACCGGCCTTCAGAAATTTGACGGGCGGTAAAACAAACACTCGCACACAAAACACTTCAACACCTTTGAGGACCTGGAAAAGGAAAACAAATAGGGGGAGCTAGATTGCTCCTGCAAATAGTACACGGACACCGATTGGCACCAAAACGCAGTGGCGCCCCTTGCGGTATTTCTTCACTTGATCAAATTAGAGTACAAAGTACAACTTGTAGAATCCTCCACCCATAGGATCCCTTGTAGTTTCACCCAGGACTTCCAAATAAGAACTCTCGTTATTACAGCACAGCATACCATACAGAAGACACACCTGTACAACACCTCCCTGCTTTCCAAAGGTCTTCTCCATCTCTACCATGGATCTTTCAAACCTTTTCCCAAACAGCAGTAGGGTTGTACCATACCACATGTCCTTCCCTATAGCAACAGCTTGCATGTAACCTCGAGAAAAATTATAACCTCTTCACATGAATCCAAAGACGTGTTTTCCACCGGAAACCAAAGGCCTGTATCGGATAAACCAAAGACCTGTATCCCATAAACCATAGGCCTGTTTCCTCGAAACTAAAGTCCTATTTCCTCTCCAAAACCAATGTCCTATTTCCATGAGAAAAGCCACAGATACACCATCCAATCACGGTGCCAAAACTAGGGTTGATTTCCACAACAATACCCTGTGCTTTTTCTAAAAAGAATAGAGAGAAAGATAGAAGACGTGTCAAGCAACCCCTGAATACACATAGTTTTAAGACGAAGAGGAACAACACATCTCTTCCTTTTTTCTTTTTTTTTTCTTTTTTCTTTTTTTCCGGGGGAGAGATCCTACTAATAGTTAACATTACAACTCGCTCAACGTCCCAGCCACGCTAGTGTCGTGAGCTACAAGATCATCTACGCGGCCCTCTGAAGAGGGCGACGAGCACACTCGACCACAGAGAGCGGAGGGGCTACACTGGAGTCCTCTTGGGAAAGGCGGCCAGAACACGATCGATGCCGAAAGGGAAGCTTATGGAGAGCGCGGATGAGAGGTGCCGCCGAGGGGTCCAAGCAGGGTTTGAACCCAAGACCTTTCGGTCCTAGGCAAACACTTTACCACTTGGACTATCACCTCTTTGGCACAACACATCTCTTCCATGAACATTGTCCCGTGTATATGTAGCTTGTTCTCCTGTATCCAAGTCTCTTCAACAGGGCCTGCAGATTCACGATGAGAGAAATGAAAATGAAATGATATATTAACGTCTTCAAAAGGCCAAAATGACCTATGAGACCAAAAAGGTTACAACAATTGGTGGATCTGATACAATGTCTGTGTAAGAAAAGCTAAAAACAACTAATTGAAACTGAAATAACTGTGAGGAAAAGTACGGTACTAGGAGCTCCTAATGGATAACATCTGGGAGGAAAACTCCAGCAACAAAGGTAAGCATCATACACATCACTATCCAAAGATGTCTCTCATCGGTCGATGGCGGATATCCTCAATGTCCTCCATGGTGAGTACTCTGACTGGACGTCTCCCATGCCGTGCTAGTATGGTCCTGATCCTCTGATGTAGTCTCCGCCGGTGTCGAGATGGGCCTCTCATCTTGGGGCGCCTGGACCGCCCCAACTCTATAGCCCGATCTCTATTCTCCTGCAGCCAGCCCACATGCATCCCATAAAGAGAAAAATAGGAAACTCTTTGACGGAGGTGTAGATGATCTGGCAGATGGCGAGAGCGATCATGGAGGTCTTGCTAGTGCCGAACTGGGCCTGGGTGATGACATCGCGGTTCTGGATGATGGAATGGATAGTGCGCTGCTGAATGGCCGAGGGCCTCTCGAAGCCGTAGGCGTAGATGCCCCGCAAGAGCTCGTCGTGGATGCCCATCGCGTCTAATCTACTGTACACCTTCACGCCCGAGCTTGTCTCGAAGGCCATGCCGTCGTCGTCTGCCAGCGCCCCATCTCCGCCATTGTCCCATTGCACGGTACCACAGAGGCCATCACCCTGCCTGCACCACCACCTGCAGCAGTACTTGCCATAGCCCAAGGAAAACAAACAAAAACACCGACCCCTACTCTCTCTGTCCAGTGCATATGTCTTATGGCCATCCCGTAGGAGTCACACCCAGAGGTGCATCCATGCACGTAATAAAGTACTTGATGTATCATACGAATATACATGCATCACACGACATAATCCAAAGTATTACCCAATGTATTCTCAATGGTACCAAGATCCAATGGGACCAAAATACAATAATACCTCAAAAGTGTATGAATACATGCACAAATAGAGTTCGATCCATATATCCATGAACCAAACCAACTCTAGGACTGCTCTCGCAAGACTTATGCCCTTCATAGAGTCTCGAACTATTAGCTCAGATTGCTACAGACTTTGAGCTCAACCAAACCATGCCATTCCAAAGAAGACCAACTCCACACATAGCATCATCTCAATATCCAATCGACCGATCCTGTGATCAAGAATAGCTAGAACCATATGACAAAGATTCAATGCCCCAATCTTCCTCAGTCATACTTTAGTTCCAAAGGCAAAAACCATCCATAGTTGCAGTTATAGTTCATGGTGCGGCCATCTGTGAACCATACCCAACTTTACCATCTCATGTGACTAGTACACAATATCATAGAAGTCCCATAAGCAAATTTACTGTCAGCCTATCAGTACCTTCAGGTGAATACAAAGATGTCACCAAGCGACTCATAGATGAAAACTGGGCCTGTCTGTAACAAGGGAGTGGAGGTGCTACCTCCCTCTTGAGCATCAGGCAATGCTCTAGACCCCTGTTCTGCTGAACCTGAATGAGTCGTCGCAACAGTCGGCTCCAACTCAAAGGCATCAAGATAAAGCTGCAATACCTGAGGTGAATCTACTAAGTCACCCTCCTCCATTCACTTCGCATCCATCGGTGAATAGTTCTTGAACTTCACAGGATAGCGACGGGAAACTTTACCTTATACCTTTCTTTCCTTATGTGCCAGTATCTCCTTGGGAAAAAGAACCTCATCAAGTTCCTCCACTTCCGTCTGAGCCTCATCTGATACATCCTCAGGCACCCAAAAACCTGCTTGCACTCCACCCAAGTGGTAAGCACAAGTCCCCAATGAAGCATAGTAGATCACCACTGCTAAACATAGAAAGAAGCTGCCTTCCGAACCCATGAAGCCTCCGTGAAGATACCACCAGTGACAAAGTGTCGAAAGCCATAGCCTTCAACCCATCTCTTGCACCATAACACTTCAACTGCTTTCTTGTTCCTCGCTGACTACTTCCTGTCCTTGGTGTCTTTTCTCCTGAGCTTCATCTTTAGCTTTTGCTCTTCACCTCATACAGGCAAAGACACACAATCCTGCACTGCCTCCTGCACTTCCTTTTCATTTTCCACATGTTGAAGCTTTTGATGCGACTCTCATGAAACAACCACGGGCTCGCCTCCTTGAGAAAGTCGACGATATCCCGGCAATGGAACCATGAAACCGGCCTTCAGAAATTTGACAGGCGGTGAAACAAACACTCGCACACAAAACACTTCAACACCTTTGAGGACCTGGAAAAGGAAAACAAATAGGGGGAGCTAGAGTGCTCCTGCAAATAGTACACGGACACCAATTGGCCCCAAAATGCAGTGGCGCCCCTTGCGGTATTTCTTTACTTGATCAAATTAGAGTACAAAGTACAACTTGTAGAATCCTCCACCCATAGGATCCCTTGTAGTTTCACCCAGGACTTCCAAATGAGAACTCTCGTTATTACAGCACAGCATAACATAGAGAAGGCACTCTACAACACCTCCCTGCTTTCCAAAGGTCTTCTCCATCTCTACCATGGATCCTTCAAACCTTTTCCCAAAAAGCAGTAGAGCCGTACCAAACCACATGTCCTTCCCTATAGCCACAGCATGCATGTAACCTCGAGAAAAACTATAACCTGTTCACATGAATCCAAAGACGTGTTTTCCACATGAAACCAAAGACCTATATCCGATAAACCAAAGACCTGTATCCCATAAACCATAGGCATGTTTCCTCGAAACCAAAGTCCTATTTTCTCTCCAAAACCAATGTCCTATTTCCATGAGAAAACCCACAGATACACCATCCAATCACGGTGCCAAAACTAGGGTTGATTTCCACAGCAATACCCTGTGCTTTTTCCATAACTCATAGAGAGAAAGATAGAAGACGTGAGAGCAACCCCTGAATATACATAGTTTCAAGACGAAGAGGAACAACACATCTCTTCCATGAACATTGTCCCATGTATATGTAGCTTGTTCACCTGTATCCAAGTCTCTTCAACACGGCCTGCAAATTCACGATGAGAAAAAGAAGAAGAAGAAGAATATATTATCCTCCTCGGGAGGCCGAAAAAACGGCCCATGGGACCCCCACGAAGTAAGTACAAAAGCTGTAAACAAAGCCTCCTCCTTTCATGGGAGGGAAAAAAAAAAAAGACTAGTGTGTGGCCAATTGCGTTACAAGGTAGTCACGGTGCTTGAGAATTTTGATGAAGTATATGCCAAGGGCAGCAAGTTGGCCATGCGAGAGCAAATTCACTAAGTCGGTGTATCCTTCTAAAGTGGTGCCGAAATCTCTCCTTATGTTGCATGTTAAAAGAACATGCTCCTCTATCTCCACTGCTCCCAGACTACATAGCCGGCATAATCTTTTCTCTCTCGAGACACCGCTCCATGCTCCTCTCTCAATCTTGAGAGAGAGGGAGAGAGAGAGAAAGCCTATCGCTATTCTCCTGCAGCCAGCCCACGTGCATCCCATAGAGAGAAAAATAGAGAACTCTCTGACGGAGGTGTCGATGATCTGGCAGACGGCAAGAGCGATCATGGAGGTCTTGCTGGTGCCGAACTGGGCCTGGGTGATGACATCGCGGTTCTTGATGATGGCACGGATAGCGCACTGCTGAATGGCCGAGGGCCTCTCGAAGCCGTGGGCGTAGAGCCCCGCAGGAGCTCATCCCGGATGCCCATCGCGTCGAAGCTGTTGTACACCTTCACGCCCGGGCTTGTCTCGAAGGCCATGCCGTCGTCGTCCGCCGGTGCCCCGTCTCTGCCATTGTCCTGTTGCACGGTACCACAGAGGCCATCGCCCCGCCTGCACCACCACCTACAACAGTGCTTGCCATAGCCGAAGGAAAACAAACAAAAACACCGACCCCTGCTCTCTCTGTCCAGTGCTCCCTGCCGTTAAGCTCTATGCATCGCTTGGGCTCTCTGGCGACCAGCCATACAAGGAGAGGAAGCGCCCGCACACACCACACGACGAATTCTGCCACCCTTCCCTTTTTAACAAGGATGCGATTCGGTTCGCTTTTATCCAAAAACTAAAAGCAATAGCAAAAGCACATCCTGCAAATAAAAATTATTATTTTATCATCAAAGGTTTTAAAACCTTATAAACTTTAAATCCTTTTGTCCTCTTCACACTTGGGGCTATCCACACACGGGTTTCCTTCTCAAATCCAAACGGATGCCATTCACACTATCCATCCCGTGCCCGTGCCCACCTGCATACTGTCCACAGGAAAACACAGGGTCGTAATAGCATGACAGAAATTTGAGGACCCGGATCCCTGACAACCTCATTCAAGGCTCCGAGATATGCAACAGGACAGAGGAGATCTAGGAGAGTCTGGATTTTCACTCAGGTTCAGCCGCAGGCGCCTTGGAGAGATGAGCAATTTATTACAAGAGGCAGCGCAGAGCAGATTGGCTGGCTTCCGAAAAAAGCAGAGGAGCATATGTCGCAATCTCACCTCCCTACAATGACTCCAGGAGAGTACACCAGATAGCCCGTGAATTGAAGCAGGGCCCTAGTCGGCTACAGCCCATACAAAGCTTAGTTCTATCGAGGAGCGGAGGGTGGAATACATATACTATGCCAAAGCCTCGTTTTGAACCTAGGCGGGAGAAAGGGTCACCGGAGATTTCTTTGAGATAGCAGGCCCACACAGGCGAAGGGATGGCATCTGCATGGGCCACCGAGGCTAAGGCCGTCATGTCATATGAGGAGGGTGGGGGACTAGCCCTTCAGGTTTTTCACCTCTGTATTTCTGCAATGCCAGTCCTAGCTCCATCTACTGGTCACTAGACTCCAGGTTCTAGCCAGCGATGGGAGATTTGCAGCAGCATTGTTGCGTGGCACATCTAGAGAGCTCGATATGCAGCAAATCCATCGATGACACGGTCACCTTGCCAACGGAGTCCATCCGGGGCATCTTGCTCAATAACATTCGTACCCTCTGTGGACAGTGGAGGGAGCTTCACGGTGGCTCAGCATGCTGAAGGGCCGGGAGGCCTTCATGAGGATCCAGCGTCATGATCTCTTTCTCACTGACAGTGGTGGTGAGCCCACTTGGTACTATAGACCACCTATGTGGTGGTTTCCCCCTCCCCCCATTGTATGAGATAGCCTTCTCCTCCTAGAGCGACCAGCTGGAAGAGAAGAGCATCCTCCCCCTTTTATGTCACTCCTCATGTGGAACCAAGTTTGTACTTAGCCGTTGTGGCTGTTTTTCTTGGTAACTAATAGAAGGATCTCATTCCCAAGGGAAACAAAATGCATGCACATAATATGGGAGGGAGTCATGCAGCTTTGGATTTGACAATACTAGAACTGCAATTCGTGCTCTTCCTGCCTGTGCACGCTCTCCAATGCTCAAGGCAACCAACTCATTCTTGTCTTTGAGAGATGTTCCATGAGTATATTAAGTACCAATCCACACTCCTTTTCAACTTCCAGGAACAAGTCAACTTTAAAAAAGGAAAATACAAAGTCCTTACTTACCTGAGCTTCATGCATGCATTTCGATAAGAGCTCGTAGGCCGCTTGTGAATCATGCAACTCTCTTAGCAGTTCTGCATTACTTGCCTCTAGCCATGCTATCCTCTGATTCCAAGCCAAGTAAAATCCACCCAAGAAAAAGTCAATGACACCAAACAAGAACACACAGAAAAGGATAGGAGAAGAACAATACACCAGTACACACACAGCACTTGCCCATGATCTCAGCCAACCTGAGTATCTAAAGCAGAGCTGCCAACCGCACGTGCACAGATGAGTTCAGCTTGCAGAAGCTCTAGTTGTTGCCTCATCCTCTGCATCTCTGCTGCAATCGGATCACGATTTACCTGCAAAACCATCATCACAAACACCCCTAATTGAGAACAAATTGTTGAGACGACAGATTTAGCTCCAGGGATCCCTTATTTTCTAAGCTTTCATATTTGAGCTGTTTTTTAAGGCTAAATCTGGTAAGGAGCAGGAAGCATGTACTATGGGTTTATTCTGAATGTTGCGGGCACGATTGGCATACTTCAAAGTGTTTAGAGTCTCCTCAGCATTGGCATCTGCTGGGCTAACACAAGCTGTCCAACACATTGTAATAATAAGAGCCAATAATGCTACTTATGTTGGTTTTTTTCAACAATCATTAAGTCCACAAACAAGCATAAAATCATTAAATTTGTGTCTATTAGGATGACACTAGCCGTTACTTAAAATATTCCAGGCTGTGATACACATGATGAGGGCATAGCAAATAGAGCTATGCCATAAAGAGAAGATACTACATGGGCTAAAGTGGAAGGCCTACACCAAACCTCTCTGCAAATAGAGAATGGATTTTCAGGTGATACCTTATTGATTGAGATGGGTGAGACCCAAGCACTTGTGCGCAAGTAATGCAGAAAGACTTTTTTATCCATTTAAGGATAAGATGCCTCTATGAAACTCTCTAGGCCTTTCTGCACTTCCAATGCAATGCTAATGCTCATTAGTTTTGAAGTGTGTTACCGATCTAATTTAGAACCTGTAGCTCCACTCACTAGTTGATTCAAAGTCCACCAAGGTTTCAAGGCTACAACCTTTCCAAATGGAATGGTTTGTTAAAGCTAATGCAAGCAGAAAAAAGTTGCAGCTCTAAATTGAGTAGAGCTCCAGAAAATGCCTCATCAGTCAAGACTCAAGAGAGACATACACCACTCATACCTGCATCCAGCTTTTTGCCTTGACATGAAGAGTAAAACAGGCAGTTGATCTGATCAACTCAAACCTGTCCTCTTTAGAGCCTTGAATTAAGGTGGAACTGGGTTGTACCATAAAGAGAGTAAATACCTATCAAGGGGCCTACTATGCAATACTTCCTCTTTAAAAAATGTCAATCTGCACAATCCTGTGTTTTTTCAAAATCCTCTTCTTAATGTGAATCAACCAACTGCATCCTCAACTAAGAAACACTATCAAAATTGCTTCTTTCCTCCATGAATTGAACTTGTCCTGAACAATGTCATGAAGAAATCATTGCAACATCATACTCACTTCAATGCATGCCTAAACCCATGCTATTGGTTTCAGCACTAAACCAAAAAGCATGCCTTAACTACGCTTGCCCTCCAATTTGGCTTCACCAAAAAAAGCATCCCCTGCCCCTATGCCCCTCTTATTCTACTTTGTAGTCAATGCTCCTTGTTCAGTAACATCTTCCAAACCTGTTACAACGTTGTCGTTTTTTCAGCCTCCTTTCAAAAGGAGCGCGGATCTTGGAATACTTGAACATTAACTAATTTAACCATTAAAAGAGAGAAGTAATAAGGGTATTCTCCATGTGAAGAGGGAATGGTTTTGCAGGTACAGCTGGTCAGCCAACAGCTGCAGAAGGTACAAGTGTTATGGGGAGCAGGTACATTAGGTATGGTCATTGTACGACCACTTGTTGCCCAGGCAACACCATCAGGTACGTAAGCAGCAGCAGGTTTGAGCACTGTACAGGAGGTGGCAACAGGTACAGGGGTTGTACAGTTTCTGTAAGGCAGTGAACAGCAGGTACCGACCCTATACAGCCAGAACCAGCAGGCCCTGAAGCTGCAGCAGAGATACAGGCTGCAAAAAAGGTCGCCAATGAGCCATGCAGGTTGTGAGGAGAGAGAAAGAAAGAAAGAAAGAAAGAAAATTATATTAAAGTCTTCAAAAAGACCACTGGGGTCTATGAGACCAAAAATATGTTATAAAGTATCCATGGGTTACAATGATCCTGGTAAATAACATAAATGAAAAAGAACCTAAATCTAACAGCATCATCAGCTGCATACAAGTAGTGGCTAACTGAGGATAAGACCGCCAGCCTGTAACTCGACATCCTGGTATCACCCATAAACATACACATTGATAACACTAGCTTAGTATATAACACAGAATCACATGTAATACCAATAACACTAGCTAGGTATATAACATAGAATGACCATCCACCATCAAGCATGCATAACGCTGCACATGGACAATTCATCTATTAAGTGTACCACAAGATGTAGCTGACTAGTGAGTATAGATCTGAAGCGGCATCAATAGTGGGGATGGATGTATCTCCTATGAACTTACGTACCTTAGGGTAAACCACCACATTGGAATCCAACCAAGTCCTTAAAAAGTTCACACCATGGAATCCATATGACCAGTCATACCCATGGTTCCCCATGTAAATCTCTATGAGTAAAAATAGACATGGGTCTTAAACACAGTCCATGAGTGCTCTAAGAACAAATCACTGCCATCAAGTTGGGCAATTATCGTCAAGCTGATGAAAATATTGGACCATATCGAAGATAACATATTTTGTGAGATTTTGAGAAAGTGCAAACTAAAAATAAAACAATAATAAAGAAGAAGAGGACAAAAAGATAAAAGTAAAGGTTCTTCAAAATCATTGACTGAATGAGTATCTATGCAAAGAAAAAAAAATACGCACAAACACAAATTCATCATGTCAGCACACCAGGTTTCCCCTTTCCAACAACTAACCCCAACTCTCCCTCTTCTTTCTTCTATCTACTAATAGGAGAAAAGGAGGAGGAGGGGGGGCAGGGCGTGGGGCTGGAGGTGGAGGTGTGGGGTGTTGTTTTTGGGTTTTGACAGGGGGACAACTTAATCAAACAAAGATGAAAATTGTTTTAACACGTGATGAGGACAGGAAGGGGGGGAGGAGAGAGAGATGAGATGAGATGATTGTAATATTATCCTCAAAAAATAGTCTGTTGGACCAGTTCAGCAAATCTAAAAGCAATAAAAATGTGTAGAACACACGGTGTGCAGTGTGCACAACCCATGGGTGCATGTGGGTGGTGCGTGCATATGTAGTGCACATCTATGGGGGGATCAGTATCTACAAACATTTTTGCATTCGCTCACGGGCTCCCGTATAAATCACCTAGAATTTGGGGCTGGTGTGCTTAAAACAGTATTCAAATTTTGATTGTATAGAGGCGCCTCTCCATTGTTTATGGGAAACATCTTGCAAACAAGCAAACAAAATCCTGTGTTTTCACTTTACAGTTTCTCGAGGCAAGTCTAACTCATTGTTGAGGACCAATCCTGTTAGGTTTTTTTAGTCTTTTGCGGTTCAGAACCACAAGCCTTGGCAATCTATCCACGGGCATGGATTCACTTCTGTGAATGGCAGTACACACTCAATATTAAGAATGCCATGCTTCCAATTTTGAACATTAGAATGCAGTAAAAAGTAGTGATCTCAACTCCCACATATCTTCTTTAAAAAAATATTGTGAACTTTTCTCAAAGTCGTTCTGAAGTGTTCTGGGCATGCTTCCTCCCAAAACCTCCATCACATACAGTAGAATTTCATTGACTTAAGCATAAGCAAATAAGAGTTACATGCAATATATAAGAAGCATGCACGTGCCAATGAGGTGATAGCTCAAGTGGTAGAGATATTTGTCTAGGACCAGGAGGTCCTGGGTTCAAAACCCCACGTGGTGCGTCCTCGGTGGCATCGCCTATGGGCGGATAAAAAGCACCTACGGGCGGTGAAAATTGATAACTACAGGAGGATCTTGGGCCTAAGGCCAGTCAGGAAAAAAAATTCATGCACGTGCTGTGTCCCATGATCCATCTAAGTAAGAGCATGCTCATGCATTGTTATGTCTGTAATATTGTCGTCTGACAAATTGTGGCATAAATGGATCAGAGTCATCCATGATACTATCCCCTAAAAATCTCAGTGTATCACACACAAATTCTATAACATCATCTTTGGTTTTAGCCAATGAGAGCTGCTTTTATGACTTGAAAAGCTCAACATCTATCCTTCTCAGAGACCTATGGCAAGGCATATATCTCTATTTTCAAGTAGATTTTCAAAAGTAGTAAAAACCTTTCTTGCTAGTAGCGGAGTTCTTTACCTTATGCCAAGGGAGAGCATGTAAGATTAAGTAGCAATTATCATATTATGATTAAGTAAAAATCAATGGCCCTTTCCATTGATACAGTCATGTAGGCTATACAGCCCCATTGTGAATGCAATCAAAACTTGACACGTGGGAAGTTTGGGAAGAAGGCCATTACCGATCATCACTGTCCTGCTGTTGCCCCCAAGAGAGTCCTGCACCAGAAAAGATAAAAGTTCAGCACACAGACAGGACAGACAAACATGCAGTAAGTTCTTACCACCATGTAGTGCATCAATGGTAAAACTTTTAGCACACAAACAGAAAATTAATCTGAAGAAGTAAATTTTAGTTTGTGATGGGCCTGATAAGGTGAACCAGAAAAAATGGAAGATAAAAACTGTTAGACCATCGGCAAATTAATCACTGAGAGGTCTTGCCAAAACTGCATACCAGACTAAAACTTTGTACTTCCATAAAGCACGGCAACCATGAACATGCCATTAAGCGAAAAAAGGAATAAGAACAATCAATAGTTGTATTCGTGAAAACCTGCAATATCAGTTAACTTGAGTGGCCAGGAGCT
Organism: Cibotium barometz; assembly: GCF_041138505.1. Taxonomy (NCBI): domain Eukaryota; kingdom Viridiplantae; phylum Streptophyta; class Polypodiopsida; order Cyatheales; family Cibotiaceae; genus Cibotium; species Cibotium barometz. The sequence continues at coordinate 26,001,120 of NC_141071.1, read as the reverse complement.
CCTGTAAGCATTGCAACTCCCCGTCAGCCCATTGTGTGCATGTGGCCTTCTCCCGTGTGTTCCACCCCGCCTTCACCCCTCACCCCGCCTTCGCTCTAGTTTGCCCAGCCTCCCTAGCCCCACCTCTGCCACCTCCTTCGCAATCTTCTTCTTTAGTCCCCCTCCAGCCCTGCCCTGCCTCCCCCTGCCTGTCAACTTGCCCTCACCCCTTCCCCTCCTCCCGCGTCCCACCTCCCGCCCCCAACATCCCCTGCTTTTCGTCCTCCCTCTCCTTTTCGCCCCCTGGTTCCCCACCCGTGTTTGTTGTTTATCATTCGTTTGTGCTTTCTCGACAGCGGTGGGCAGCTCCCTTTCGCCCCTTTTAGTAGGACTACATGGTAGCTGCTCTGACCACCCCATCCCACTCTCCCAGGCCACCATCAGCTGTCACCTCTATGAAACAGACCTTCAGCTACGCATCTCAGGGGCCTCTCTCAAGGCTACTACCCTGATCTGCAAATTTGGTCGGCAGCACACCCGACCCGTGGACAGATCCACTACCTTTTGCAAGCCGTGCCGGTGTGCAAGGGAGAATCATGGCGATCCTCTTCCTCCACAACTGCTACATTCAGCTCGAATTGAACTCGCCATGCCTGGCCGTAAAGGTCCTGGTGTCAAGCCCACTAGCAGCACGGAGCTCCCACGTTTGCCTCACCCACTCAAGACATGACTTCTGCCCAGGACTTGGACACCTTTTCTGGAGTCTTAGGCTTCCTGGTTTTGGTCGTTTCACAGGTCTCCCCAAGAAGTATCACAACCTTCATCTAGTGATAGGGTGCTCCTCAAAACAAGTTCTTGAGTCCCCCCCACCACAGCCGCCCCTGTTGTGAGGGCAGTTGGGCTCCCATCCATACAAGTACTCATCTCCCCCGGAGAACCCTCCTCGCCAGGTTGAGATTCCCAATCTCGGCAGCTCCATTTTCCTGCAGCAGGTAGAGCTTTCAGGACTACCGGAGCAGTACTTTGTGTGCGACCAAACAAGAAACCAATTTATGTCGTTAGATGGATCACCTCGTGCGGGCATATGCTCTGGCATACAGGCCCGAGCCAGCAACCAAGATCCCCAGACAGTGGTGAGCCCGACCTGCGGTCAGATCGTTGCGACAAACATCAGCCCCGCCCACGCCAGCTGCATCGCACCCCCCATGCAATCTCTCCTTCCACCCCACCATCAATAAACGAAGAGCCTCATCACGCCTCACAGGAGCTTAGCTGGCAGCAGCCGCGGACCTCTCGCAGAGGCACGGTCACCGTTGTCGTGGTAGGCAAAGTGGGGTATGCACTCCTATGGACACAACTTCCGATGTAACATTTCTGACTTCAAGAACGTGCAATCTATTGATGCAATCCAAGATTCACCAGCATTTATCCCCAGACGCACTCCGAGATTCACCAGCATATCCTTCGGAGAACGTGCAATCTATTGATTCAGCAGGCCCAACAACGGCTAGACAGGCGCACCCTCAATGTAATATGTGATACATAGGCGATGAGGCAAAAATACCTCGGAGCATGATCTCCGGGTGTGAGTGCAAGTGAGCTAGCCGCTCCTGAATATGGTGCTGATGTCGAGCCTCTATCTCTGTGATCTCCCTCTAATGTAGTCTGGGAGTCTCGTAGCCTGGTGCTCTCGGTCTCTGTCTGGCTCGGAGGTCCGCAGCACGCTGAAGTGTAACCCCCTCCTGTGTCAAGGTAGGCACTAGGATACATCTTTGGAAGAAATCAGTGAGCTGGAGCTGGAGCTGTCGCCCACCTCTCCCTGTGGTATGAGTCCGTATCAGTATCTCTCTGTGGCGCTGTGTCTCTAGCAAGAACTAGCCAAATCTGCGCTGGTCTGCGGACTCCATGATTTGGCGGAGTGAGGGATGTCCACTGAAGATGGTGGTGTATCTCTCTTTAATGACACTACATGTTCCGCATCTGCATACATAATGCTCCTCACTCTCAACCTCCTCCTGGCATAGTCTGCATATCCTCTCTGCTCTGGGGATCCGTGCTGCCCTACCTGCCTCAATCTCAAGCTGGTGTGATGACACTCTGAGCTAGCCAATCACCACTCGGGCACTGTGAGGCATGTACGCATCCATGTATCCAGGTCTCTGTATGAATCCATCCGCTGAGATACGCATAAACTGATCTCTGTAGTATAGCATCTTCGGCGGTAGAGGCTGATTGGGTGTAATCCAAGTCTCTTGAGTGTATCGCTGCCATAAATCCTGCCGAAGGACTTCGTTCCTCTCATTGTGAGAGAGCTGGATGTGTGGTGCATGTATATCATACTGGAAAGGTGGCAGGTGATCTATGTCGAGACCATGCTGAGTGAGCCACTGTATCATCTATGAATACCATGATCTCCTATCTCCACTCTCTGCGAGCTGACTCGACGCCTCAAAAGCTCTATGTGAGAGTCGATCTGATGGCATATCTCTGATCCTCTGTATGAAGTAGATCGTCTGGAAGAGGGCCTCTACTAGCATAGGAGGTGCAGCAAACTCCATCCAAACAATGTCATGTGGGACGGAGGGTTTGCTGCGGATCATCCATGAGAGCATGAGAATCTGAGGCCTCTCTATCTCAGACCATGGTCAATAGTGGAGAAAGCTCGTCGGAATCCAGCCTGCCCTGGTGCTCGCAGTCCCTCCTTCTTTGCATATGAGCTCAACTCTGCCTCGAGCACTGCGCCATAAAGTTTGGCCTATGTATGATCAATCATGATAGTCCTGTAGTTGCTCGGGTCTAGCATGTCTCCCGCTTTGTGGAGAGGCACGATGGTGTGCATAGTCCACTCAGCTGGTAGGCCCTCCACTAGTGCCCTATTAAAGAGGTGAGCAACAAAGGGTCCCAATGTGTCAACTGCATAAATAAGATGCTCACTCTGTATACCTGTGTGGTCAGCCGATCTCCCATGCTGTAACCGGCGGATAGCTCTCTCTACCATCGAGGCGGTAAAGAAAGTAGAGGTGGTAGGACAGGACTCCTGTGGCTGTGGTATGGGCGGCTGCTGAGGGATATGGTAGAGGCTCTTTGTATATGTGCGCCATGTGTGTGGATCCTCAATCGGGGTACGAGGGCGAGGCTCTCTCATCTTGCGCCATGCAGTGCCTACATCTCTGCTCATGAGTAGGTGGTATATATCCCAATACTGTGCCTCCTCATATGCACGCCTCTTACAGCGTGTGAGGGTCCTCATCTGTTGGCTCACCTGTCTCTGTGTAATGGTCCCCAGTGCTCTCTGGGCACGGAGGTGTCTATATAGCTCTCTGCACTCATCATCATACCACCGATTCTGGGGCATGCTCCCAGATCTATCTGTGTGTGCAATGTGTGTATGATGGGGGAAGCTGCGGGTGGCGGCCGTATGTAGTAGAGATGACAACTGGGTGGTGAGTCGGTCTAGAGGTGACACGGGATCCATCTGGAGTAGCCCGTCATACACATGATGCTCATATATGTCTGCCAAGTCATGGGTGAAGTAGAAAGTTGTACGCGATGCCTGTGTGGGCTGTGTGGGTGCTGGTGTGGAGCTCGCCGGTGACAGTAAGAGGTACGTGTGATCCGCACCAATAGGACGGGGGGGGGGGGACGGTGAAAGATGTCACTGCCTCTGTGGTCTCCATGGACCCCATGATGTAGTCCACTGTGCTTACCCCCCCCCCCCCCCCCCCCCCCCGATCGTGGAAAGCATGTCAGTGCTCCTGAATCGTGCCACTGTCTCATCTCGTTATAAATAACGAGATGGTGTCGGGCTCCCAACTCAAGTGATGACCATATCTGGTGTTATCCGGCCCCATGTCCTCTGACACCCTGCAAGCTCCCGTGTCCTCCACCTCTAGTGTGTGCATCACCTCGGCGTGCTCGAAATCATAAATGTCACACTGTCGGCTCTGTGTCCGTGCATTGAAGTCCCCCATAAGGAGGACTTCCCCCAGGTTGGAGTAGTGTATGATCTCATCTGAAAGGGCTCCATATGGTGACTCTCCCAATGGCCCTGTGTCCTCCTCCTCCCCTCTACTCTCCTCCTCTGCTGTCATGGCATATCTACCGAGAGCTGCAGTCTGATCCACATGTATCTAGCCTCCTAGTCACGTGCTACCACCTGTAGACGCTCCTGTAGCTCTCGCTTGAAGAATACCGCTATACCTCCAGATCCTCTCGATGTGCTCTGCCATGTGGTCCCCCTATATGTAAACTCCCACTGATAGCCCTCTACTTTGGGTAGCCCCCTCTCTGGTCTCTGGTGCGTCTCTGTAAGTAGTATGATGTCCCGTCCCTCCATGACCTCCTCCGTCCTCTCAGGATGTGTCCAAAGTGCTCCATTGCAGTTCCAAACTGCTATGTGTATCTGTGAATCTGGATCCTCCATAGCCGATGTCCCATAGGCCGCCTGGCACTAATGAGTGGCCTTGCCATCGATGATGACACGGCGATCACGATAGAATGCTCTCTTGCCCTCTTTCCGGGTCTGTAGGACTCTCGGCATGCATGTTTTCCTGTGTTCTATCTGCATCCTTGTAAGGCCGTCATCCAAATAGATGGGATCTCCCTGTAATCCTCGTAGAATCACCCTCTTCCTTATGAAGGTGACCCTCTCCGTCTCTCCTGCAAACTGTAGGATGAGGGCTCGCTTGTGTGTTGAGTCTTTCCCAACTCTCCATGCTTTGGTGAAGGGGAGAGGGTCCTCTTCCTTGTAGCCGAGCTTCGTGCATAGAAGCTTTCAATCTTTCTCGGGAGTGGAGTCGAGTGTCTCGGCCATACCTGTGACTCGAATGTTGAGGCGGCGGGCCTGCCTCATCTTCTCCTCCTCAATGGTGGTGTGAATGATTTGGTGTTCTTCCCTTTGAGTCTCCTCCCTCACTTCTTTACGGATGTTCTTCTTCACCACTTCAACCCATCCTGACTGCTTGGCTTCGAGTTTTCCCTCCATGTCCTTTGTGATCTCCTTGGAGATCTCTTCTTTGATGGCCGTGAGAGTGTTGTCATTGATCTCCCCTTCTTCCTTCTCGGTGTTCTTGACAACTACCAATTCCACTTTCAATGCACTCACCTCCTCCTTGATGCCGTGTTCTCTTGTTCAAGGTCCGTGACCCGTGCTTCAAGGGCCATGATGTGCCGGTGTAACTTGTTCTCCACCTCATTGAGGTTGGAATCGGATGTCTTCTTGTTCTCCTTGATTAGTGCCTTCATTGCCGTCTCGAGGGCCTCAGGCTTCTCTTGGAGACTCCGAGCCATTCCTCAGGATTACTCTGCAGCGCTTCCCACAAGCAGGGAGTAGCGAGAGAGAGTTATGTTGCTGCCTTGGGGGCTTGAGGAAGGGTAGTTGGGATAAGGGAGGCGAAGGGAGCAACACACAGGCGGGCGGACAGGGAGATAGGCAGGCAGCGCAGGTGCATGCGAAGCAGGCAGGCAAGGGAGGTGAAGGGAGCAGCACACAGGCGGGCGGACGAGGAGACGGGCAAGCAATGAACGTGCGCAGGTGGATGCAAAGCGGGCAGGCAAGGAGGGAGACGGGCAGTGCAGCGTGCAGGTGGGTGCAAAGCGGGGAGGTCTGGGAGCGTGCGAGCAGCGAGAAAATGAAATGAAATGAAATGATATATTAACGTCTCTAAGAGGCCATAATGGCCTGTGACACCAAAACTGAGAGTACATCTGAAGCTGGTGTCTCATCAAAGAGAACAACTAAATGAGACTAAAAAGTACAATAAACTAATTGTCTTCCAGTTATAAGAACAGAATTGTAAGACTCCGAGATGATAATGAGTAGAAAATACTAGAAAATACTGGAAAATGTATATCAGGTAGATCCATGTATGCTGATCAGTTGAGAGAGAGAGAGAGAGAGAGAGAGAGAGAGAGAGAGAGAGAGAGAGAGAGAGAAAGAAAGAAAGATTTTATTAACGTCTTCCAAAAGACCGAACTCGGCCTATGAGAAAAATCGGAGTACCTGTATGGGGTATCCTCTGTCATCCCAACAAAATGAAAAAGTACTGAATAAAAAAGCTGAATCTGGGTGTGCAGGGGATGGAGCTCTATTACTAGGAGAATGCAAAGCTATATGCATGGAGTATACAATCATGATATGCAACCTAGCTAGCTCCATCCTGTACCATATTGGGGGTATAAAATGAAATGAAATGAAATGAAATGTTATATTAACGTCTTCAAAAGGCCATAATGACCTATGAGACCAAAAAGTTACATCATGGTGGATCTGATACAATGTCTGGATAAAAAACCAGAAAATGAAAAATAAAGATGATACGACTGGCACCTAGAAAATGAAACTGGAACTGGAAGGTAAACAGACACCCTTATAGGGTGTGAATATAGTGAAGGGGGGGGGGGGGGGGTACGCTATGGAGGTGAGTGGAGTACAGTGAGGGGATACAATATCATGTGGGACGAGGGGGTACACTATGGAGGTGCCTCCATCTCATAATATGTGCCGCATCGGACGCTGGCGGATCTCCTCAATATCTCTGTGGTCAGCACCCTGACTGGGTGTCCCACATGTCTCGCAAGAATAATCCGAATCCGCCCGCTGCAACCTCCGTCTATGCTAGGATGCCCTCCTCCGTAGTCGTGGGCGTCTGGACCACCCAAGCTCAATCGCACGATCAATCAGTGTACCGCTGGTGTGGGCGGTATCCATGTCCTGCTGCTGCTGTGGTCCATCTGGCGCAGTGATGGTTGGACTAAAGAAGTCTATAATGTGCCTCTGAGTCTGGCTCTCTGTGCGCCTAAGCAGGCTATCTCTATATCTCCGCAGCTCAAGCAAGAACAATCCCAAACACCTCTGGTCCTGGTACCCCATGACTCTGGAAAGTGGTCCAAAACCCTCTCTGAATAAACAGTGGAAACGACCACGTATCTCATAGTACAAAGGCATATATAATGCAGCTCTGTCTCTGGCTCCCCATGGCATACTCGGCATATGGTATACCTCTATATCGGCCAATCTCAATCTCAAGCTGGTGTGAGAATGTGCGAATCTTACCAATAGCACATCGTACTGCATGAGACAAGTGTACATCCATGTAACTGGGTCTGATCACAAAACCATCTCCTGTGAGCTGAAGAAAATGCTCTCTGTAGAAAGCCATCTTCGTGCCCAGCTCCTCAGTCGGCTATATCCATGTCCTCCTAATGTCCAGCTGAACTAAATCCTGACGGATGAGTCTGGTAATCTATGTCCGTGTGAGAGTGAGAGAGGGTGCCTCCAGAGAATACTGGAAGGGAGGCAATCTGTCCATGCTAAAACCATGTGCCTGGAACCAAGATGTCATCTGTCCATACAAACAAGCCGTGTCTCCCTGTAAAGCTAACTGTCGGGAGGACTCAAGGGCGAGGCGTGCATATCTGTCTCGGGGGAGATCCCACAAGCCATGTATGTAGGAGACTGATCTCGTAAGAGCCTCAATCACCAGAGGGGCAGCCGCCAGCTCTGCTCGAATAATCTCATGAGGTACCACGGCCTTGGCTCTAATAATCCTAGCAATCATAGATACCAAAGGCCTCTCCATACCTCTCCACCCGCCTGCGCTGTGATGGCCCACTGAAGGTCCCCATATCTGCACTCCATAAAGCATAGCTGATGTCACTAGAGTGTTCTAGTCTCTGCTGCTCTCCTCATCGAAAAGACTGGCCCACTAAATACTGCCCCAAGATATGTATATGCATCTGTATACTCCACAATCTCCTGCCCATATGTAAATGTGGAAGCTGATCGCCTAACCCGCTGTGGCGTGGTGTTAAACACCATAACCTTGGTTTTGCCAAGGTTGACAGACAATCCACTATCATGTGCAAACTCATGTAAAGCATCCAGATGACGCTGCATACCCTCAGGGGAGTCAGAGATCAACACAATATCATCAGCATATAACAATAGTGGGATCCATGTACCTGCTAGCTGGGCTCCTCTGTCCCCCAATCTCTCAATGTAGTCAGAAGCCTCATCCACATACATACCAAACAATGAAGGAGATAACGGGCAACCTTGCTTCACTCCTATAGTGGAGTGAACCAAAGTAGAGACCCCCTCTGGGGTGCGTACCTGTCCTGCAACTGATCTATATAAAGCCATAATCCCCCATATGAGCTCTGTGGGTACCCCCATCTCCTGTAATCGCCTCATCAATCTGGCTCTGGGCACTGTATCAAATGCTTTGCAGAAGTCCACAAAGCTACAATAAATCCGTCGCCCATGCGACCTGCCCTCCTCAATAATGGCCCGCAGAGTCAAGATGTGGTCAAGAGTAGAGAAACCTCTCCTAAACCCTGCCTGTCCCTCTGCTCGAATGCCCTCTCTCTCTGCCCATCTACTCAACTGCTGCTCAAGAATGGATGCATACAATCGTGCTAGTGTGTGACCAATCATAATAGTGCGATAATTCCCTGGCTCCGTAGGGTCCCCTGACTTGAAGATAGGCACGATGGTGGACATACTCCAAGTCTCGGGTAAGCCTTCACACATAGCACGATTGAACATCACTGCTAGAAGCTCTGCCAGCATGTCTCTCGCATGAATAAAGTGCTCAGCGACCAATCCATCATGATCATATGCTCTCCTTGTCTTCATCCTATCAATGGCCTTCCTTACCATCTCTGCGGTAAAGAAAGTACATGTCTGTGGGCATGGTGCTGGCGGGTCAGGAAAAGGTGTCTGTCCAAGAACTGTATATAGAGATGCTGCATAACTACCCCAGACCTCTGTAGAAGTGATGGCCAAAGCAAGGGAGGACTCATGAAACAAACGCCAAGCCTCCCTCAAATCCTGGCTCAAGAACAGCTGGTATAATTCCTGCTCTAGCTGAGCAAGGAAGGCCCGCTTCTTCCTTCGCACAAGGCGCCGGAAGGCAATACGTGACTGTCGGTGAGTAGTGACTCCCAAAGCAACCTCCCGCTGCAGTCGGGCTCTTGTCTCTCTGCACTCCTCATCATACCAGCTGTTATGGGGCAGAGAGAGAGAGAGAGAGAGAGAGAGAGAGAGAGAGAGAATGAGATTGCACAAAACGCTTTGGCACAATACTCAAGTTTTCTTGATTCTTTCAAAAGCTCAAAGTACATGCCTTTTTATAGGCCTTTGAGAACCTTATCTATTGATGCAAATAATAGTCATGGGTGACATCATATGCCGATGTCATCAAGGATGACATCATGTTGACATCATCATTAATGACATCGCTGCTAACATCATCATGGATGATATCATCACACACATTTTTTTTGTATATTACTAGTGGGAAACCTCCAAGTGGAGGAGAAAACCCGCATAAGCTTGGCTAACAAAGTGGTTTACATCCAAAATCTATATGCCATGTAGCTTGTTCTCTGCAAGCAGTTTGTCCATTAATAAGAGCATGGGATGAGTAGCTATTGCATAGAGCAATGCACTGAGGGGGCAACCTTGTCGCATTGATTTGCCTAAAGACCAAATATCTGAAAGACCCTTGTGTAATATACATCGAGCAATGCCTCCTTCATAGAGCCAATAAATAACATTTCTCATCTTAGGCCCAAATCCCATATTTTCCATGACACTAGCAATAAACTGCCATTGTATTGTATCAAATGCTTTTTCTATGTCTATCTATCTGCATTATGAGTACATCCTACTGATTCACATATTCAATGCCAATGTAAGCATTGGCAATGTTATCCATTATTTGCCTTCTAGGCACAAAACCATATTGTGCAAGGTGTAGACCCTCATATAAGATGTTCTTCAAACTGTTAACCAGCATTTTTGCAACCAATTTGTAAACCACAAGCATAAGAGTTATTGGTCTCCAATCCGATAGCTTTTCACAAAGATGTTTTTGGGAAATAAGCAAACCAATCCCTCTTTCCAAGAAAGGGAGTACCCCTGAATGCTAACAACAATTAATCATAATAAGCAGCTCAGATTTTAGCATATTCCAAAATGCCAGAAAAAATTCTACCGTCCGGCCATCCCAGCCTAGGGATTTCCATTTGCCCAAATAGTGTAGTGCATATTGTAGTTCTTCCAAGGTGAATTCAACCTCCAAATCACATGCTTGCTGCTAGGACAAATTTCTATTTACATTGTGAAGCAACAGGTGCCACACATCAATAATTCGCCAAGTAGGTTCATTGGGAGCTGCAAAAAGGTCACTGAAGTAGCCATAAATTTCCCTTTCTAATTGTTGTCTACTGTCAATCCAACAACCATCCTGATCCTTAACTCCATGAATGCATTGCAAAATCCTGGAAACATGTAAGCCCTTGAAAAATCCTTTAGACGAGCTCTTTCTTCTCCCAATAACCATTTACCATAATCAAAAATAACAACCTGCATGTGAGTGGCGAATCTAGGCCAAGCCATGTCAATGTCAACACACACATGCATCTTCAAGGGCTGCATTGCATGAGCGACCAAATCAACAAAAAAATTGATGTTTTAGATAGCTATTGTTGATTAGCAATAGCCTCTTTTGTGGGAGTGGAACATCCATTATTGACATGCCAAAATACAACATCATCCACAATGGGTAATGATCTGAAAGACACATTGAGTAGTCTATCGATATTTTGCATGCGAAAGTATCATATTGATTTGCATTCAACATGTACCATTTGTCTAGACGAGCCCAATAGTTAGTAATAGCATTGTGATGGAAAGTATACCCTTGCGTGGTAGGCATCAAGTGTTTCCACAAATCACATGCTCCCATATATTGAAGTGTAGCATTCCGCTGACGTATTTTAGAAACAAGCATATGCGATTTGTGGTTACTATTATCATCATATTCAAAAGAGTTGTTGAAGTCTCCACACAAAAACGCATTTGAAAGCCAAGGGTAAGCTCTCAATTTTTCCCACATTTGAATTCTCATTGAAGAAGTTTGTGATGCATATACACCACCAAATTCAAATGTCTCTCCATTCACGTGGCATTGAAGCACTATCCATCTTCCCAACGGATCATTATATGCGACACACGGCTGAAATTCATGGCGAATCAACAAGACCACTCCCGAAATGTAACGAGTGCCAGCATAAAAGATGTGATACCTTGCAAAAGAGCCTTCCTTGCTAGCAAAAGCATGGTTGCTCATGAGGCTGATTTTTATTTATGTAATCGCATAACACCCTCCATTTGTCTAACCTACAAAGGTCTTGGATATTATAGGTAAAACATTTGAGAGGTATGTATATATTTACAATAACAGGGTTGTCATGTAAGGGCATCAAGTATGCATCTGCATGTCAAAGATCAGTGCCCAATTCCCTACATGCCCTCCACTATCTGGTGGAAACTGAGAAACATCATTGTCGGAATGTTCATCTATATTCGCCGCGGAAGGCTCAAAGATTGCATCTGTCTACTCTTGAAGAGAGCATAACCATATTCCACATTTTACACACTCCCGAGACATCGTGTACCAGACGAGAATGAACCAACAACATGAGACCCTTCTATCCAATTTCAAATTACCAGAGTTCTTGGTTTTACTGTTTTTTTAGGTGTCTTCCAAGATCTCAAATCTTGCTTTTCTTTATCTTTTTGAGGCAGGGGAGCAACTATTACTTTGGCTTTTCCCTTATCAACTAAAGCATTCTGTTAATGCACTATAGTTTTTCCCTTGTTCTGTTGTGCATTCACAGCTAGTTGAGGTGATTGCAAAGGCATAGCTGCCTTAGGGGTTTGATATAAAACTAAGGGGCACTCACACTGCATATGTCCAAATTTACCACATGCAAAACATGAACCAGCAAACTTGCCCCATTTAAGATGGAAAAAACCCTCTTGGGTTGGCATCCCTTCATATGAATATCCAAAGCCACACATTCGATGTCGGAGCACTTCAAGGCTTTTCCAATTCTTCCCTTTCGTTTGTCTTTCCTGTTGAAAGCTTTGCCAGAGTTGAGTCCCCCTGTTAGATCCTTATGACACCGATATTCGTCGATAAGGATAGCCACCATCTCATCATACTTCATCTCTCGGGCCACTCGAAGATCTCCTAGGGTCTCTGCAAGTCTGTTAATCTCTTCAAGACTAGTAAGCAAAACTCCCTTCATGTCTTCTTCATCTAGCGAAGTCTTTAAAGTAGTGAGCTGTTGGATGATTGAGCCTAATGTGTTTAAATGATCTTGGAGAGATTCAAATCCTTTCATTTTTGTACCATAGAACTTCTGTTTTAAGAAAACTTGGAATTATAAATTTTGTTTCCAAAAAGATTTTCTAACTTATGCCATACCGCTTTTGTCGGCTTATCTAGGTCAAGATGATGAATGAGGTTGTCAGCGAGACTTCAGCCTTAGCGAGACCAAGGCCGATGTGTGCCAATGCCTTGTCATTTCGATCATTCCAAGCTTGAACTTGTGGAGATGTTGCTATGCCTTCTAGTTTTTTATCATTGCCTTTAACTACGTTCCAAACACCATCATGCATAAGCAGCAACTGAATCTTTGTTTGCCAAGTCACAAAGTTGTTGCCTGAGAACTTCTCAAACACAATTGTACTCCTTGGAAGATCCATGGTTGCAGTAGTAGCTTCTGATGTTGACTTTGCAAGTGATCAGCTGACTTGAACTTGGAATGGCTTTCAGCTAGCAGAGAAAAGTGAAAAGCAAAAAGCACGACTTCTGCAGGAACGTGAGCTGCATGCGAAGGTCATGCTACAAGGTGAGTGAACCACTGCTGTATGCAATGGCAGCAAGGTATGCATGGCTGAAGTTGTTCATGGCAAAGGCTCAGCAAGAAGGCAATGGCGCAGCTCAGATCTTACAGCTAAGAAGAGATGTGATGCACAATCCATGAGATGAGAAAGGTTGTTGCAAATGTCGTTGAGATCCGGAGCAAAACAAGGAGGCAGATGCATGTAGGTAGAGCCGCATCCGCAACAGTACGGCGTGCTACAGCAGCTGATAAAGCTTTGATACCATGTTGAGAACATGGTGCTTCACAGACTAAGAGAGATGGAGGAGAGAGAAAGAAAGAAAGAAAGAAAGAAAGAAAATTACATTAATGTCTTCAAAAGACCACTAGGGTCTATGAGCCCAAAAATATGTTACAAAGTACCCATTGATTACAATGATCCTGGTAAATAACATAAATGAAAAGAAGTTAAAGCTACCAACATCATCAGCTGCATACGAGAGAAATGAAATGAAATGAAATGTTATATTAACGTCTTCAAAAGGCCATAATGACCTATGAGACCAAAAGTTACATCATGGTGGATCTGATACAATGTCTGGATAAAAAAACCCAGAAAATGAAAAATAAAGATGATACTACTGGCACCTAGAAAATGAAACTGGAACTGGAATATAGCGAGGGGGGGTACACTATGGAGGTGAGTGGAATATAGTGAGAGGATACAATATCATGTGGGACGGAGGGGTACACTATGGAGGTGCCTCCATCTCATAATATGTGCCGCATCGGACACTGGCGGATCTCCTCAAGATCCTCTGTGGTCAGCACCCTGACTGGGTGTCCCGCATGCCTCGCAAGAATAATCCGAATCTGCCGCTGCAACCTCTGTCTATGCTGGGATGAGAGAGAGAGAGAGAGAGAGAGAGAGAGAGAGAGAGAGATTGCACAAACGCTTTGGCACAATACTCAAATTTTCTTGATTTTTTTGAAAGTTGAAAGTACATGCCTTTTTATAGGCCTTTGAGAGCCTTATCTACTGACTCAATCTACAATAATGTTATTGAGGATGAATTCATGGAATATTTTATATATTCCCATGTTGTATATTTATGGATTCTTAAAAGAATTCATGAAATATTTTATTTCCAGGTTTTTATGTTATGATTCTCCTATGGAATGTACATCAGTTGGATATCAAGACTACCTTCATAAATGGTGACTTGGATGAGGAGATTTATGTGTCTCAACCTCATGGTTTTGTTAAGAAGGGACATGAATTAGTTGCTACTTGCGAAGCTAGGTAGTGCGCAATGTTTCATAGGAGGGGCCATCCCACTCACACCCAATGCGAGAGATAGCTCTCATTGCCTTCTTCCATCGAGGAGTCCTAACAATGTGGAATGACAATCCACATTGAATAAACAATCCCTCGTTGCCTCTTTCATGGCAGCCTTCTGCATCCCTACCTGCACATGTCCTTTCTTGAACACTCGAAGACTGGTTCTTTTGGCTCAAGGTGCCAAGCTAGAACCACCTCCAACATCACCTTCCGTGGTATCTTCCTTTCCGATAGTGCGAGTCCTCTTGGAGACACTTTGATGTGCTTCAGGCTCTCCCAAATCGGGGATATCCTCGAGTGGGATACCTAGCTGCTTGGCCTTCCAAGCCTTTAGGCTATCATAGATTTCTTTTGGCACATGCTTACATGACCCAACGCCAAAACCCTTTGTTTGTGACAAATGTGCCTTCAACCTAGTGGCACTGCCATGGTGCTTATCTGGAGCCCGAGCCACCATATCTAGACTTGAAGGTGACATTGTTCCAAAGAGAATCACCTATTCGAGGCATCCTACAAGGCGGGGATAAATGTAGATCCTTAGCCCTACAAGTGCGACACATAACATAAAGAAATCTCATTTTCTGAATATCAAGGAAGGAAGATATGCAAGAAATATTGAGCACAGAGAAAAAACATGCTTCTGTGTGAGCTCTACAGAGAAAAAGTACACACACCGTCGAGCAACATGCAAGGAACCGCCTTTGGAAAATGCGCACGGAAAAAAACATACAAAGCGATAGCAACGTGTTGTAGGGCATCATTAAAATCGGGCTGCAAAAAAACGTGTTTCAAAATGTTTCGTACATTTCCACCAGGTATGAAATGTGTTTCTATGCAACACTGCACCTGTGTCATCCATTCCACCTACTGCACCATCCACAAGCTTCTCTAATTGTACCACTAGCGGTACCGGATGCCCTAAATAATGTACCAACCTGATGTACTTGACGTAACAGCTATACGAGATGCCAAGTGATGTACCAACCTGCTGTACTTGATGTACTGGTTGTACCAAATTTCCTAAGTGTTGTACGAGCTCTACCGGATACCCTAACTGATGCACCAGCCTGTTGTACTTCCTATGATAATTGGAAAATGTTGGCCAATGTGCATTGAGGGGAAGAATCACAACCCGCATAGAATAATGGCCAGGTTTTAAGAGACCAAGATTTATGGATTCACTGTATATGATTATGATGATATGGTAGGTTTTGCCCAAATCTAGGAAGACCCTCAAAGCTTGTACTTGGAATAAAAATACATTTTGAGGAGGATCGGCCCATTTCGACCCTAGTGTCGTGTCCATCGTGCAAGTTCCTTATGGATTGTGATTAAGTGGTTGTGGCCATGTTTAATGTGTAATACGCATTGATGGGATAAGAAAGCGTGTCAAAGGACCTAGTCCCCCGAGCGGTTCAGTTTCATTGGTATCAGAGCACATACTTCCTTCTCTCTCGCAAGGAAGAAAAAGATCACAAGTGGGGACCATACTTGCCTTCAATGTTGTTAAGCCTGGTCAACCGCCGATTCAAAGTCATGCATCAAGAGCATAAGAGGAAGACAAGCTGATTTATGGATTTGTGAAAATCACTTTTTGTGCTTGTGACCATTATTCTCTTTGTATTGGTATCATGGATCATATTATCAAGCTCAAAGGCTATTAGTATGGAGTGATATCTTTGATTGCGGAAGTATGGTGGGCCAATAACCCAGAGGTCACAAGATTGAGCCTAGCAAAGAAAGCTAAGTATACCTTGAGTTTTGCAAAGTTGGTGCTTTTTGCAATTTATTGTTAAGTGCTTTTGAACACGTAACCCTTGTATCCGCATACAAGGAGAAGTATGTGTTGTTTGCCTTGAATTATTTTTAGGTAGACGTTGTTAATGGCTGAAAAGCCTCGTTTATATGGTCTTCATATGGATTTGTCCAAGGACTATGGACTATATTTATGGCGCATCCTTTGCTCAAGGATTTATACATATATGATGGTTTGGCGCACCTATATGGTTATCATTGGCCAAGTCATTCTTGGACTTTATGCTTTTATGATTTCATATATATTTACAATTTTATGTCTCCCTTTATTGGGATATCATGGATTTATGAAACATCATATTTTCTAGATCAAGGATTTTCTCTAGAATTATCTCAGTGGCCGAATGCCTATTGGTGGCTGAAATGCCTATAACCATGTGTAACAAAAATGCTTATGGAGCACCGGGCTATCTAACTGAGTGATTTTGACTTGAGCCCACCTCTCCTCCAAGGTGTGTGGTGAGGGTACCAACACGGACTGCAAGTGGAAGAATCTAGACTTGAGTATTTGGCTCTTGATTGGCACCTATTTGTATGCCTTGAGCATGTGGGCTTAGATTGGCACCTATTTGTGTGCCTTGAGTCTATTGCCTCTAGATTGGCACTTGTTTGTGTGCCTTGAGCTTTCGGGCTCTGTACTAGCACATGTTTGTGTGCTTCTCAAGAGAGCATTGCGCTTGTCCAGAAGTGCCAGTGTTGTGCGTGGTCCTGGAACACAAATTACACATTCCCTTATCGAGAGGAAAATTTTGATATTGGTATTTTGGGACTGATTTAGTCTTTGCCCATTTATTTGAACATGATTTTGATTTGGGACATGATTTTGATATTGGTATTATAGGGATTGATTAGTCTCACCCATTTATTTGGGACATGGATTCTTTCAATTATATTTGATTTAAGAGAATGTCTCATCTCACCCACTTGATGGGATGTGATTATATCTTGGATATATGACTTGAAGCTTAAAGTTTCGGACAACTTTTAAGAAGCTGGGGAGGATATCACTAGCCCAGACATTTCCTAGTATGAAAGGGGTCTCATGGACTCCTCCAAGACGTCTAAATATTTGGAAAGTAAAAGCTTTGGGAATGGAAGATTATCCACTACGAAAGATCAAGCACCTCAAGCTTGCTCTAGGCACCCGAGATGATTTCTTGAACACAGAAATGGGCATTGAAGCTCAAGTGTCAAGTGGAAAGCATATATGGTGAGGTCCCAAGGATTTGGGAGAGATCTAGCTTTGAAACATGGTTCTACATGGTGCTCACATACATTTCTAATAAGGTGGAATACAAAGGAACAAACTCCTAAAATCTAGGAGGGTTACTATTTTTGGACAACCCCCGATGGAAATTCCATTTGTGTCAGTACGTTTGTAAGCTAAGCAAATGGGGGGAGATAAAGTTTATGGGTGGGAACCATCTCTTAAATTGGGCATGTGGCACAATAGTGTATCAAAGTGAGACAAGTAGCCTCACATTCTTCTCTACAACACACTATGGAAAGTCTCTACACTACTTCACTTTCCTCGACAAAAGGATATTCTACCTCTCCAACTTTTCTATGGCGGTATTTTTGCTATTTCAAGTGTACTTGCCATTGTACTTGCTGTACCAGCCATTGTACTTGTAGCAAGCATTGTATCTACTGTACCACCATTGTACTTGCTGTAGCAGATGCCCTAAATGTACCAGCTGTACCAGATGCCCTAAGTGCTGTACCAACCTGCTCTCCTCTTATTGTTGGTCTATGTGCATTGAGGGGAAGAATCGAGACCCGCATGGGATACTGTACTGGTCAAGGTTTAAGAGACCAGGATTTATGGATATGGTATAGTACGTGGATAATCTGGTTTTGCCCGAATCTGGGAAAACCCCCAAGCTTGAACTTGGAATAAAAATACTTTTTGAGGGGGGTCAGCCCATTCCAACCCTAGTGTCGTGTCCATTGTGCAAGTTCTTTATGAATTGTGGTTAAGTGGTTGTGGCCATGCTTACTCTTGACCTCCTCATAGGGTTGTAGTCCTCTTACGGGAGTCCCATTTTGCTGGCAGCAAAACCACAAAGGCACACTCTATATAAAAGTGGTCTTTCATAGGACCTTTCCAAACATGCGAGGCTATCATTTTTCAGCTGTATGGCACCACACAGCAAGGAACAGTCGATCCATCTTATTTAATTCATGCAGGTCACCTACTAATGATCAAAATTCATGTGTGTTGTAGCTACCCTTGGGAAAGGGTGATGGACGAGTATATGCTCCCCTGTAAACAGGACACCAGCCACCACAATGTCAGGTAGTGTTTGGTCTGCTGAAGGGTCAACAATCACATATTTAGCTTTATTCATCTTCCTAATAGACATAAAATGTGCCTCCTCATCGCCACGGCCTCGCAATGCAGTGGTGTGGGTTAGTGACTCTTGATGGGGTGGGGGGGGGGGGTCATAGCCACGGCAAAAAATACCGCCCACCAGTGGGCACTCACAATCGAAGGATCTACTCAAGGAAAAAACAAAAATATGCCTGCTCATCAAGTGAAAGAGATGGCATTCATACAATGCTTTATTTCAAGCTCAAAAATGCACTACTTTCTTGTTGCATAGAGGCTTCAGGTTAACAGCAGATGACCTTGCTTGTTTTTCTTTTTTTCCCAGAAAGAGACTTCTATTAATCATGAAAAAAACATACAACAATCACAGCTATAAGCCGGAAAAGAATAGAATCACCCCAATATGTAAGGTGATTTCAACCACTAAGGAGCATCATGATGCCATGTAAGACCTGTGGTACTAGAGGAAAAGAAGATGCCATAAATATAAATAAATATCACGCGCTTCGCCTGCGCAAAACGAGAGGGCCCTTGAATGCGAGCCCGAGTAGCCATAAGAGTATGGATGATATCACCCCATATAGTACTAATGCACTGAGACCCAAAAATCTGGACACCCTCAATAGCCTCCGTGCATCTAGCTCTCCAGATCTGCAATGCTATAATACTGGCAACAATCTCCCAACTCGTGTCAATCCTCTGTCTGGGGGGTGTATAATAGAGTGAGGAACATCCTGCAATAAACCATGCTGGACAATACCTCTATGAATGAAAATAGCAGATCCACTGCCCTCATAAAAAAGTTGCGGACCGGATTGGGAGAGCCAAGCAACTGTCCCCCCCCCCAAGTCACATGCATGGCTCGGCCACTCAATTTGCCCATAAGTTGGGCTACAAAACTCCAAATCTATTGTGCAGTGCTGCATCCCCATAAACAATGTTGTACAGTCTCAGAATCTGCCGCACACCTAGGACAGGAAGGTGCTACACCGAAAACCGATCTCCACTAATTGGTGGGGAGACCACCATGTAAGAATAACCAAAAGAAATAAGAGATCACGCTCCTTATGTATGAGTGCCAAAGTCTATGCCAATATCTGCGCTGTATCACTAGAGAAATATCATAGCTCTCCCAATGAGGCCTGAGAGTAGGGATCCTATGCATATGTCGAGTGAGAAGAAGCCTAGCATTCCAGACGGTGAAACTGAAAAAAGGAAGGCTTTTCAAAGGATCAAAGGCAATTTATTGCAAAAGACCTTTGAAACAAAGAAGAGACTGAGATCATCACCTTATTGACTGAGTTCCAAGATTGCTTCGCTTGGAAGTATACAAACATGAAAGGTGTACCCCTAGAAGTAGTCCAGCACACCATTCCCATGGTTGATGGAGCCAGGCGGGTCAAACAACGAGCTTACCCAATGAGCCCGAAGTACTCCAAGATGGTCTGCGAAGAGATTGAAAGACTCATTGATGTTGGATTCATCTATGAAATCGAGCATATGGAGTGGGTATCACCTATCGTGATAGTGTCCAAAAAGAATGGTAAAGTCAGTTCATGCGTCGATCGCAAAAAGGTCAATGCCGCCCACCATCAGGGGACCACTGTCCCCTACCCTTCACAGAACATGGGTTGGAGCGAGTAGCAGGAAAGGAATCATACAACTTCCTTGATGGATTCTCTAGTTATAATCCACTCCCACTCTCCTCAATCCCACTGAAGATATTTGATAGGACTGCCACCATATAACCACAAACACCAAGAGCCATGAGTCACTATCTGAGGAGAAGGGTCAATGAACCAATGCTTCCCCGAACGACCAACAATCCTCACTCGACTAAGCCTAGTATCTGGGATGATCTCCTCCATACTACATCTCCTCAATCTCCCTCCAAGCATGATAGAGTAAATGATGCAATCTGTAGCCTCCTGGCCCGGGAGAGCAATGACCTGCAGAGGTATGCCTATCCTCAAAGAAACTCCCAACCAACTCGGATGATAGTCTCCATGAAAGGTCCCAGGAAGCCACTCATGCGGAATAGCTGCATCAATCTGAACAATACGAATGCAAGAGCCCCTAAGATGCCGAATGGATGCAGCTCTCCGATCCTCCGGAAGACTCTTAAAGGTCTTCCAAGCAAGAACTGTGTATGCACATCTCTCCCATCCTCACCATTGCATATAACGAGATGCACCAAGGGGCCGACCAGCCTCATCCCTAATGAGCTCGTTCCACATAATAGGTTGTCAGTCAGCCTCATCCAAAGACCTAGGAAGTCTTTGTCGCAAAAAAGATCTCTGCTTCTCCATGCTCTGACAATGGTTGCAATAAGAGGGGAAGATGGCGCCCTGATATCAGCCTCTGTGAACAAAAATCGTGTGCTGGGCATCCAGTCTCTCCCGACCCTCGGTGTACATCCGGAAATCTAAGACAAGAAAAAATCCTTCCAAGACTCAGTGCCTGGTAGGAAACCTCTGACCACAAGTTTGCAAAGCAACGCCCTGCACTAAACATCCATATCAATAATATTCAAGCCCCCCTCTCGTTTGGGTTGAATAAATGTGAGCCAAGCTACCCTGGCATGAGTGTCTGAGGTGCCATCCAAACCCGAACAGAGAAAATTGCGGATCAATCTCTACAATTGGCCAATGCACGCACGAGAGAAGCACCAACAAGAGGCAATAAACCAAGTTGAGGCAAGCAATACCTCATTAGCCAGCAAAGCTCTGGAAGCTAAATCTAATCTCTTGGAGCTCCAATGGAGGAGCTTCTTCCGAATACTCATAAGTACCGGAGCAAACTGTTGTGCAAGAGAAATATCAATCCCAACTTGGCATCCCAAATATCTAGCAGTGCATCCTCTGCTGATCCAAGTAAAACCACGCTCTGCACCCCAAGCAACTCTCAGTGAATCACTAACCCAAAAACCAACAGATTTGTGCCAATTAATGAGTGCCCCTGCTGCCAAACAGAACTCCTCTAGTGCTACCCGGAAGGAACATAAGCATATATGTGAAGCCTCCAAGAACATGGCTGTGTCATCAGCTAACTCAGAGTCAACCAATTCCTCTTGACTACGAAGAGACAACCTCAATCCCGAAATACCAGCTGTGGAGCGGAGAAAGATGCTCATGGCCTCTGCAACTATGATATATAATAATGGGGCTAAAGGGCAGCCCTGCCATACTGAGTGAGAAATCTGAAACCACTCTCCATCACCACAAGCGAGCACTCTACTATGGGCATCACGATACATGCATGAAACTCCCTTGATCCATCTCTGAGAGAAGCCCATATGGCTAAGAGTACCCTCAAGGAAGTCCCAATCCACTCTATCATAGGCCTTCTCTAAATCCAAGAGCAGAATCGCTAAGGGCTGATTGCTCACTTTAGCCCATTTGACGGCCTCCCAAAACGAGAAAATGTTATCAAAGATGCTCTTGCCGTGTAAGAATCCATTCTGAGTATCATGAATGACATCCTGCAAAATTGGCTGCAATCTCATGCTCACAGCCTTAGCAAGAATATAATAAATAAGCCTCTCAGTGAGAGAAGAAGGTATAGAACCTATGTCCCACATCTCCTGCAGAGCCAATGTGATCTCAGCCCCAATCTCATCCCAATGAGTAATGAAAAAAACACGTGAGGGGCATTCTCCCCTGGACACTTACCATGAGGTAAGGCATGAAGAGCATGACTGAACTCCGCATAGAAAAAGGAGCATCCAGTGCGGCACGCATCTCCTCAGTGATCAAATGTGGCAATGCATTCCAAACCTTCCTCTGTGCCCTGTGTCTCAAATCAAAGTGCGGCTTAGCACTAAGAAGCTGGCGATAGAAATCAGTGACAATCTGTCTAACCATAAGAGGATCTGAGTGCAGAGTGCCATGTGAATCCTGCACCTGCCTGACACTTCACTGGCATGAGATGGGCCGTGAGTAGCAAAGAAATGTTTGTTACATCTGCCACCCATCTATGTCCAAAAGGATTCCTGGGCATGGAAACGGTACTCCGCACGCTGCTCAAGAGAGTGATGAAGTTCTGCCCTAACAATACATAAAGAATCTGCAACCCATTGAGCATGAGGATGTTTCTCGTGCTCTTTCTGCAAGGCAGCCAATCTACGTCTAATAGCCCTTTCTAAATCCAATGACCTTGCTTGTTTAGTTCTAGAAGTTCTAAAAAATAAAATTCCAAAAAAAAAGTCTTATATACATATAAAGGTGTGTGCGCATGCGCCCATGCTCCCAAAATTGATGCCTATGATAATCACTCAGGCAAGTGAACTTTTAACCAGATTAGAACTATTGACATGTGTGCTTCAATCATATAAGCCTAAAAGTAATAATGTGGAAGAGCATAGATTTCCTGAAGCAGCCTGGTGAGTTTACTATCGCGATACGGAACATGACCGCCCTCTTTGCGTTTCCGTTCATCACCCAAAGCACTAATGACATTGCCAAGCGCTAGCAAGCCTTTGTTTATATGAACTCCTGAGAAAAAAACAGAGCAACTCATTTTTGGGTTCCACTGAGCATCCTTATGGGGAAAGGAAAAAGAAAGACAAAAAAACACAAGCAATGTATTGCCAAAAGGACAAACAATGTACTGCCAAACCTTCTTTGAACCGTAAACCGTCTGCCCCAGTTCTTTTGGCTCTCTCGGATCCTGCCAAGTCTACCAAGTGTAACTTGGCACACAAAAAGTCCTCAATATCATCTGCCGTTGTCTGAACGTAATGAGAATTTATATCCAACCTTTTTCGCTGTTCCAACGTTACTGTGAAAATTGCATGAGAACGACTGCATGTAAAAGCAGCAAGTTGGTTGGCTAAGGCACTAGCATAGATTGTGCAGTATATGATACACACAACCAAACCTATTGTATGTCACACAAAAATTATAGTGCTGAGGTGTTTCAAGGAAAGATGGCAAGTATGACCTAGAGCATGGGTTCATGTTTGTGCTCCCAGTTGCACGGCAGAGGGCTCCTTGTTCCAGGCATAAAGCCATTTCTTGGAGATTGCCTACATCAATCTCTCTCACACCTGCAAGCATGATTTCCCCATTGGTCGTCTCACGAATCTGTATGGACGGCTTCACTGTAGATATATTTTTGCATCCTGCTGTGAAAAAACCTAGCCCATTCAATGGCTCTGGTCGGCTCATTACAGAAGGATTTGGATCAAGCAAGTCATGGACCTCTTCCTTCAGGATCTGTAAAAATTGAGTGAATGGTCAGAACACTTCCATTTTAAAGTCTTGCAATTTGAAATCTGCATGAAGTGGGAAATATAGTATCCTATTTCACAACTTGGCAGAAACTGGTTTCATATCATGAAAACGATAAGGCATTTTTTTAATGAAAGTAATCCATGGTTTTAGCAACTAAATGACATTTCCTTCCCACCACATATATGAGAAAGTTAACTTCGCCCTACTCTCGGCCCTCAGCCTACCAAGCTATCCTTTCCTATTACATGTTCTGAGATCTATCAGCCCTATTTTCGGAAGTATGCAGCCCCAAACCCTCAAAATTCAGTATTTGACCGCTTTCATAGAACTAGCACAATTCATTAATAACACGCAGAGGGCTGCTTGTCTTCAGTTCACCTCTTAGCCATCAACCACGCCTCCTAGCATCTACCAATCCCTGAAGCCCTCTTTCAATGATTCCTCACAAGGGGCTTAAAACAACATTTACATCCTCGGAAACAACAATAGGAAATCTCTTTGAATTGCATATCTCCTCCCAAACTGATCTTTTCTCTCGCCTATCCCTACATTTCATCTACTCAATATGTGAATACATCTGCTCTAAAAAATCAATGTGAAAGAAGAGGTGGTTCTATAATCTCAACAAGGGTTTCATTATGTACACAGTACCACATTATCAACCAGATTCCAAACATAAACGTAAGTGAAGGTTTTGGAAGGCTTCTACGAATCAGAATTAGACCCAGACTTCGGGTAAACCCAGTGCAAAGAAGACTCAAAAGACCGAGCAAAGCCTCCAGAACATTCAAGAGGGCCAGTGCTTTATATGTGGCTAGATGGGCCATCGGAAAGGGAGCTGTCCCTTGGCACAAAATGGATTTTATCAAAGCCAAAGGCAAAGGGAGCTCCCTTGATCAAGATTATAGGTAATCCTAAGATTACTTCCATTTATACCAGGTTTTAGACCATAGTTCTTGCATGGATTGTAACTTTAATGTGTCATTTTTTAGACCCAATGATCTCATATGTATGTATGGATCAGTGTTGGGGATGACCATAGGATATGCTTCGTGCATACGATAGCCTGTATGATAATCAATCTTCATAAAATACCTGGCTCCCTGGAGCCTATCTATCAGATCGTCCGCTCCTGAAGGGGATACTTATTCTTTTGTAACCTTATTCAACTTTTTATAGTTGACACACATCCTCCGAGTTCCATCTTTTTTATGCTTCAAAAGCACTAGAGCTCTTTACTTTTTTGAATCTATCTCATGCTAAGATATTCCGACAATTGTAGGGCAATCTCATCCTCTTCGTGCATATGTCTCCACCAAACCATCAGATTGGGAGAGATACATCCCAATGGTTGAGTTTGCCCATAATAATGCTAAGCATGCGGCCACCACTAGTTACAGTCCATTTATGCTGATGTACGGTTACCAACCTAGATCTCCGGTACCTAGGGTACTCAGATTGATGCAGCTAGAGATTTCTTGGTAGATATGCAGGAAATGTTGTTGTAGCCAGAGAGTCTATGAGTAGTGCCCAGGATAGAGCACAGTTTTATGTTGATAGACAACGTTCGCCGAGGGAGTTATCCGAGGGAATGCTAGTGTATGTGCGTGTACCTAAGAGTTCAGAGACGTTACGGATGGGAAAGGTTGGAAAATTATCCCCTAGGTACTGTGGACCTTTCCGGATCCTTTAAAATATTAGAGAGGTAGCTTATATGCTAGAACTATCTCACAATGTGAAAGTTCATCTTTCATGTCAGTAGATTGAAAGAGATGTTGGGTGATGAGGATAGCATTGTGAGTCATGACTCCTCAAGAACTTGTTGAGGTTGAGGACTTGTCTTATGTTCCACATGAACCGGAAGCAGTTATTGATTTTAGGAAAAGGTAGCTTAGAAATAAGCTGATTCCTAAGTATAAAATCTAGTGGAAAGATGGGGCACTAGAGGACTCAACTTGGAAGACAGTTACTAGTATACAACATAGGTATCTCGATTTTCTTTCTTAGACAGCTTTTGTTTCCATGAGTGGAAACGTTGGAGGGGAAGTATGTTATGTACTTGGTTACTAATCCATCGGATTAGTGGGCCTAATCCAATAGGCTTAGGGGACCCTGTATTAGGAGACTGCAAGCACATGTTGGGGGCTAAGGCTCAGATCTAATAATACTTTGTTACAGGCTATTTATGGGAGTTGGCTATTTATAGCATCAGTGAACACTATATACGTGAGGCCTTGGGTTATTATTCACTAGTTCGTTGTGCAGTGCACTCTGACAAGGCTGTGCCTGGACTAGAGTTTCTACTCCTTCCTCGGACATGGCAGAGCACACATAGTCTTGCTGAGGGCCCCTGTGTACAGGCGCTGGTGGCATGGAACGCAAGGGCTGATTGGCATGTACCTATGGTGTGGAGCCCTAGCCCCAGGCTCGGGGTGGATTGAATTGCAGATCCTATGGTTGGGTGGTGAGCTAGCTTTCACCCTTTATGTTTGGTAAACCCTAATCTTGTGTTGGACTACGATTAGATGATTCTAGGTGGGACAGGTCTCGAGGGCTTGTTACTTTCCTTGAAAGAAAGCCACACGAAATGAGTTTTGACACCAGTGGTTTGCTCTGCATATGAGGGTAAATAATCCCCAAATCTCTTTCTGGCTTTCTTCCATGCAACTTGTTCCCTAGAGCCATGAGACCCATGGAGCCCTGACCAAAAATAGTTGCAATCAATCTCCTTAGCTGCCCTACAGATGACTGCACATGACTGTGAGCAGCACCAGCAAGAAGCTACGTATTACTTGGCAAGGAGCACTTGATTCACCACCACCACTCTAGATGCCACATTTAGTCCAATAAAGCTTAAATGAAGCAATTTCTTCTGATTTCTCTTCAAGATTGGTGAAAATTACCGTAGTTCTCCTAGGAATCCAAGACGTCTCTCTAGATTGGATCTTCAGCTTTTGAGATCCAAAACCCAAGAGGTTTAAAATAGCTGTAGTGGCTAAACAAAATATCCTTATTGCAGCCGTGCACAAGTCAATATTCTTGTGCAAAGCTTAAGGTGTTGTTTGCAAAATCCCTGTCCATGAGCTGTTGATCTCCTCTTATCTCCCCTTATAAAGAGGAGTTCTTTGTGGAGTTTCACGGGCCGAAGGACAGTATGTAACGTTATCTATAGAAACCCTAATCGTTTCCCACCATTGTTACTGTGAAACCCTAATGGTTTTAGGATTGGATCTTACATCTGTAATTTTATTTTTTCGCGGGAACCTACATCTGTAATTTTATTTTATTTTTTCCCGGGAACTTACATCTGTAATTTTATAGACATTGCTCCTTAGCAACATATGTACACACGTACATATAAATATAGATGCTGCTCCTATGTACATGAATGATGCCATCAGCAGGTTAAGAAATAACTCATGGTCTTCGCTACAAAAATAAGAAAGAAGCAAGGGGGCAACCATGTCTTATTGCTAGACAATTGAAAATTGTCTTCTGCTCTTGGTTGTGAGCACTACTGAATAACAAAGAAATCCCTTCGATTCATCCCTTACAGAATCAGAAATGCTTGAGACTGCCTTCCAAGAAACTTCAATCTACTTAATTATACGCTTTCTTAAAATCAAGCAGTAGTCTCCTTAGAAATGCTTGAGACTGCCTTCCAAGAAACTTCAATCTACTTAATTATATGCATTCTTAAAAGTTAAAATCAAGCAGTAGTCTCCTTAGCCCATTCCGTGGCCTCCCAGAAGGAGGACATTATCAAAGTACTTATGGCCTGTATAAAACCCATTTGGTTAACAGATCTTGGAGCTTGGAGACAGTGGGGCGTCGCCGTTGGACAGCCACCTTGCATATTATTTGCAGCCTCTTCTTCTTCTTTTTCCCACCCATCCTCCCTTCACAAGACCTTGTGAACCCTTGACATGGCAGACTTGCTTGATATGGCTGAGAAGCACGTGAAGATCCCAACACTTCCCACGTTCCGAGTGGACCGACACTTGGACGGGAACAACTATGGCATATGGAAGGTAATGATGGAGTCTGTTTTGGAGTCTTATGACTTGGCTGATTTCATTGTTGTTGGTGTTCCACGGCCAGATTTGGAAGACGGGGAGTTACCCTCTATACGGAAGGAACGGGAGGCTCAGGCACAGTTATGGGATCGTGTCAATGCCCGCATCCATTCTTTCATCTTCCTAAATTGCACACCACAGGTGATCAATCACATAAAGCATATGACGCTGGCCAGAGGGATTTGCCAGCATTTGGCTTCTCTGTACAACTGAAGAGGATCTCCTTGGAAGTTCACATGCGGGTGATGAATCCTGCAAAGTCGTTGATGATGCGGGAGCACATCAACAAGTTGCAGGCTCTTCAGCAGGAGGTTCTCCAGGCAGGGAAAGAGATATAGTCAGAGGATATGGCCATCACATTGTTTTCCCATTTGCCCTCTCAGTACTGAGCATTTTACTCCTCTTTGATCACCAATGGCAGGCTCAGCACCATCACGTGGGAGGAGCTTTTGCCAATGGTCTTGGACCAGGAAGAGCGATTTACGAACCCTCCACAGGGCAGAGGTTCTGAGGCCTTGACTAGCCAACAGTCGAAAGGCCGTAACAACAACAAGGGCAAAGGGAAGTCTTCGTCGGAGAAGTCTTTTGAGAAAAAGCCTGATTCAGACCGTGAGAAACTGAAGGCCAAGCGGACCTGCAACCATTGTGGCGAGAAAGGCCACTATTGGAGGAAGTGTCCCAAGCGGAATAACGGGAAGAGTGCTGATTCTTCAGCTTCACCTACAAAGACTCCGGCTTTTGTGCACTTTGAGATTTTGGACTTTTGGACACAAATGCTTCATCTTCTTCGAGCGAGGAGGCAATTGGCTTCACCGCCAGGGATACTCGGGAGTGGATTCTTGATAGTGGTGCTTCCAGGCACACGACTCCTTCCCGTGAGTTCTTCCAGGATCTTAAACGACAGTCAAGTCACATTTTCATTGGCGACAATTCCACTATACCGATTCATAGTGAGGTCCAGATGGAGATCATTCCCGATGGCAGAGGGGGGAAGCATTCCTCTCGAGTTCTTTACGTCCCAGCACTTGGTTTTCATCTGTTGTCAGTGCATGAGGTTTGCAAGATTGGCTTCCAGGTGGAGTTTGAGGAGCATTTTGTTGCTCTACGGGACAAAGAAACAAGCCAGGTTGTTTGGGAAGGCGGAGTGGAGAACGGTATATACACACTCTCAACACTCTCCTCTCTTACAGGCTCACAGATTGGTATATACACACTCTCAACACTCTCCTCTCTTACAGGCTCACAGATTGGTAACTTGTGACACTTTCGGTTTGGCCACTTGAATGTGGATGTACTGCGGCCAGCTTTTCGGGACCAAATGGTGGTTGGCTTGCCAAATGTTGGCAACAGGCAGGGACGCTGTAGTTCTTGCATTCGTGGTAAGCAGCACAGGGAATCTTTTCCGAACCAGGCGGGCTTCAAAACCTTTCGAGTTGGTACACACTAACCTGTGTGGACCTATGCAGACGCCATCCTTGGGAGGTTCTTTGTATTTTATGTTGTTGCTTGATGATTGTAGCAGATTCACTTGGGTTTATTTCCTTTCCTAGAAGGACCAAGATTTTGCTTGGTTCAAGGAGTGGCATGTGATGGTGGAGAAAGAGTCTAGCTTGCAAATAAAGACTCTTCAAGCTGACAAAGAAGGAGAGTTTTCTTCCAATGCATTTGTGCAGAACATGGCATCAAGCGGGAGCTGGCCAATACAAGTTCGTCTTCAGAGAATGGAGTAGTTAAGCATAAGAACATGACTATGGTGGAGATGGCGAGGACGATATTGGAGCATCGTGATCTTCCTCATCCACTTTGGAGAGAGGCTGTGGCTACGGCTATCCATATCCTCAACCGATATCCGACGACTTCAGTACCGAACATGATCCCTTTGAGGCTTATTTTGGCAGGAGACCAGATGTCTCCCATCTTCGTGTGTTTGGGAGTTATGCATATGTTCACATTCCAAAGAAGGAGAGAGGGAAGCTTGACTCAAAGTCCCAGAAGCTTGTTTTTGTGGGATATAACTCTCTTTCCAAAGGATCCAGGTTGTATGACCCAGAGCCGAACGAGGTTGTCGTCAACAGAGATGTGGTTTTTGATGAGCATGTTCCAGCTTCCACTGTTGATGAGCCGCCACTTCTTGGAGACCCAAATGAGTCTCATGATGATTCCCAGTCGATTGTTCCAGCTGGACAGCCTCAATCAGTTGAGGAGATTGAGCCCGCAGCTAGAGATGAGCCCCCGTAGAGCAACAGGAGGCTCCGCGTTCTGTTCGAGTACCTAGGTGGTTGTTAGACACCCTTCGAGAGTCGGGTGTTACAAAGCTTCCCTCCGAGTGGACCATAGAGGACGGACCTCGAAGATCGCATAGAGTTCGTGACAAAAGTCATTCAGCGGAGCTCTTATAGGTAAACTATGCTTTGATGTCTCGTATCATGAGGGACAAAGAGCCCACTTCCGTAAAGGAAGCCCTTGCACAAGATACTTGGAGGAAAGCCATGCAGGTGGAACTGGATGCCATAGAGAAGAATTAAACTTGGGAGTTGGTTCCGAGGCCATCAAAACGCCCTGTCATTGGTGTCAAGTGGGTCTTTCAGACCAAGTATACATCAGATGGGTCGGTGGACAAACACAAAGCCAGACTTGTGGCTAAGGGTTATGCTCAGCGGCCTGGCATCGACTATGAGGATACCTTTGCACCGACAACGAGGATGACCACGATTCGGACCATTCTTGCCCTTGCCTCTTCTCAGCAATGGCCCATATATAGATGGATGTGAAATCCGTGTTCCTTAATCGTGACCTGCAGGAGGAGGTGTATGTTGAGAGCAGCCTCCAGGCTTTGAGGTTTCACGATCAAAGGGATGGTTTACAGATTGCGGAAGGCCTTCTATGGTCTTAAGAAGGCTCCCACGGCTTGGAATCAGAAGATTGAATCCTTCTTTCTACGTTCTGGATTAGCAATTGGAGAACGACTCGGCAGCTTGCTGACAAGAGATCCAAGCAAAAAAGTCAACACATATGTTGGTAAGTCCCTCCATAGATGAAGCTCAACACGAGGGAGTGTCAAAGGATGCTGGAATGCTCTCAAGAGGACGTGGTATCACTAATAGAGTTCCCAAGTAAGGAGCAGATTCTGGAGGATGAGCCCAAGGAGCAAACACTACCAGGCTTGGAGGTGATCCAGAGAGATGGAGAGCAACCCATCCCAGAGTCCATTGCAGTTGTTGAGAACAAAGAGGAGTCATCAAGTGGGTTTCAGACTTCTCTCTCCAAATCCATTGAGAGGATGAGATGATTGTTTCCACAGTGGTGTATAGCTGAGAGCAGCTAGTTCCAATGCTCACAGCCTCCCAAGGAGACAATGACGGAGACATCATACAACGGGTCCATTAGCCATGCTATTGGAGTTCGGACTGGTGTGGAGCAAAAAGCAAGTTTGCCAGACAATCCGTACCAGTTTGGAGTGGTGGAGCATCATTTGCACCTGTGCTCCAAGTTAAGTACGAGGGAATATATCATGTGCACACTCACCCGAGTGCGACGTAGACATGCTTCTACCCATTGGCCAGCTCAATGGTCGAGCACGTGGCCGGATTCATGTGTTTGTAAGGGCTATTGGGCCAATCATTGTAATATTGTCCATGCGCCCCATGAGCAGCCGAGTGTGGACATAGTTATTGGGTTATTGTGTGAACACACTTAGATGGACATTATCATTAGGGTTGGTAGACTTGGTAGGATTGAGAACTCAAAAGCAATGCTACCATTGAGTATCTCTATCCAGCATTGTATATACTTCTTGTCAGTAATACAGGGTAGATTAGGTCATCTCTCTCTTTTGTGTATTGTGCATGAGTAAGAAGCATTTCATGCATGGGCTTAAGTCACTGATTAGGCATGGATCACAATCAATCAATTCATAAACACACTTCCACAAGCACCCATGTTACAATATACATTTTTCATGTAAATGGTCAAATGAGATGAACTTAAGAGTCCTGAGGTCTTCTACTTCTAAGAAACACTTTTCTTACACTTGCCGGCAACTATATCTTCATCTTTGCAAACAGGATGGCATCATCCAAAGTTTTGCAACTGTTGTTCCTCACTTTAAGCTTATGGTCTAGGGACAATCCCCGCATAAAGAAACCAAGTAGGGTGACTGACTACATCCATGTGTGTTGCTTTTGCCTGTAACTCCCTAAACTTGTGCAAGTACATGTCGAAAGACATGGTTGTCATACCTAGCTTTGTAAATCTCGATACCACGTCGTCCTCCTACCGCAGGAACTCATTCTTGAACATCTGCTCGAAATCAGCCCACACTGTAGGCTTGTTCCGAAGAAGCTCTCTCCACCATGGCAAGGCTTTCCCTTTCAAGAGGCCGTGTATCATCTGTATCTTCCGAGCATCCTAGAGGGGATGGAATTCAAAATGAACATTCCACCTATTGAGCCATGCATCAACTATCTCCTGTGTTCTCTCCTTCTCCCAAAGGCCTCTGAGATAAAGAAAAAGGCCTCTAGGGTAAAGAAAGAAGCTGCTGAAATGGGTCCTGCATGTGCGAGAGTATTTGCAACCACCCTCTGTAGGATGATAAACCATATTTGCAAAGTAGAAATCTCCTTCCGGAGAGTGGCTACTTCAATCCTCCCCTGCTTTTGTAAAGTAGTTATCTCTGCTCGAAGATTGTGCATCTCATTGTTAAAATATGCTTTGTCAATAACTTCTATCTCTTCCTCCTCAATGTGTCCCCTTGGGTCTCTTCATGGTTAGGATTTTCATCATCCACTCCCCTATCCTTGCGTTCCCGATCATGATCAGAGAGATCATCGGTGAGAGTGAGAGGTGTGGGGGTAGCCATAGGAAAGAGAGATAGGAAAGAGAAAAGAAAGGAAGGGTTATCTCTGTTGCTGCAGGAAAAAAAACAAAGAGATATAGATGCTGATTCCGAATTGCAGAAAAGCAAAGGGGAAAACACCCAAAAATCGGTGAAAAAAAATCGGAGATTAAGGTGTGAACACTTACCAATCAGCCTTCCCAAGTTATGTGTACAAAAAGCAAAGTACGATCTCTGTCCTTCACAGGTTTTGTCCCGTGCTAAAGCTTGGAAAAGTCGGTTGGATGGTTCAGCCTTGTGTAGGAGGTGTGTATTTATAAGAGTAAGTGCGCTTTTTTGTGGGTTTTTTTTTTACAAATTACTGTTTACAACTAAAACACACCACTTTTTAGCAAAAAAACTGGGTGCCCATTCTGAGCGCAGACTGGGTGCCCACTCCACATGCTTTAAAAAAACATGCACAACTCAAAAAGCTAGCGCCCCCTTTTTTGTCTGACAAAAGCAATTAAGGCCCCAAATTAGGCATCATCCTATATCAGCCAAAAACAGCCAGGACTGAACCGCCCCCCAATCCAACACGTACACACACGGCACTTTTCCCTTTGCAGTCATCTGGGCAGCCCGTCATCTTAGCCATGTTTTTTTCTAAAACAGACCCGACTTCTGTAAGCTTTGCCCCTCTGTTCACAACCTGTGTGTATTCACCTCCCTCACCTTCTGCATTCTGCAGGCCACGTGTTACCTGCTGGCCACCCTAACTGACCCATCTTCCCACCTGCGCAACACTCTTAACAGAGTGCGCATGCTGTATTCTGCACACCCACTGCAAAGGCTGGGAAACAGTACCAGTCTTACTGCTCACTCTCTCCCACCCCAGTCATACTTACATGTCATAACATAAGCAAAGGGCAAGTACAAATTTGCAAGGCAAGAGAGAAACGAGAGAGAACTTAGGGTTTCATGGGGTTCCTCTGCATATCCTCCTACACATAATCTCGCACGTTTCCCATCCCTAAGAATCCACATACATCCTTGACAGCAACGATAAAAGCATACTTCCTTACGAGACCACACAAAAGAAACAAGCTGTTGTGCTGAGAAAAAATACCTGGGAATCTCAACATGAAATAAAACCATGAAAGACACACAAAGCTCAATAGACTCTGTGTTAGATTGGCTCTCATACCAAGTGTAACAAGCCCTCAAGACCTGTCTTGCTAATCGCAATCCAACACAAGATTAGGGTTGACCAAACATAAAGGGTGCAGGCTAGCTCAGCACCCAACTATAGGATTTGCACTTCAATCCACCCCCGAGCCTAGGGCTAAGGCTCCACACCACAATACATGCCAATCAGCCCTAGCGTCCCATACCACCAATGCCTGCCCACAGGGGCCCTCGGCAAGACCATCTATGCTCTGCCATGTCTGAGGCAAGAGTAGAAACTCTTGTCCAAGCACAGACCTATCAATGTGCACCGCACAACTGACTACTGAATAATAACCCAAGGCCTTTGTGACCGCTCCCTACAGGAGGCCTACAGATCGGCAGACAATATACACATATTTAGAACACTTAATTTAACTGTTCTTAAACAATGGAAGCAACATCAACAACACAAATACTGAAAATACAAATGACACCAGCACTGGGACCAGAAAGGGCCGGCCCCCCCCCCTCAATACTTTTTGTATTTCTTGGAGTATTTATAGTTGTACAAGTGTCACGAGACTGACAAGCCAAATTTCTCCACAAGGGAGTGAAAACAACCAAATAAAACTGGTTCAAGTTGATGCAGAGGTGTTGGTCGGAGTAGCCCCAACTCACAGGCTCATTCCCACCTTCACTGGGTGGACACCTGCCTTTCACTGGTCTTCCTAGACCGTGCACCAACAGGCACGCCCGTACTAACGCAGACCAAGGAGAACACCGCGGAGGGAACATGGCCTGGTTCTCCCCAATGAGCTTTGCTCCCAAATTCCCTGGTGAGTCTAACCTTCACTGGTACTTAGAAGCTCTGAGAGCGCGGTTAACAACACCACACAGGGAAATATACTGCCCACACCAAGAAGTACATTCCTAAGCATGGTCAGCATATACATGCTTTTCTCCTGCACTACACAACTTAAAGCATTCTCTGAATTTAAATTTGCAAAGTTCTGATTTATACAAATGAGAAAAATATGAGAGCACCTGGTACAATGAGTACAATTCCGGTACAATAGGTACAATTTGCGGCAGGAACAATCAGGATACCAGGTGCTTCACACGTGTGCAAGTACAACCAAGCAAGTACTATGCACGTACTGTACTTGCACAGGTACATCAAGGGCTTCACACGTGTGCAGGTACAGCCAGCCAAGTGATTCAGGTTTTGTACTTGCAACAGGGTACAATCAGCCAAGTACAGGGCAGGTACAATACTTGCAACAGGGTACAATCAGCCAGTACAGGGCAGGTACAAGCGGGCACAACAAGCGTGGGCAGCAGTCGGGTACAGCAACCAGGTACAATCGGGTACATCAGCCAGATACAAGGCATGTACAAGCATGTACTACAGAGCAAGTACAGTCAGGTACAGGGCAGGTACAGGCGGGTACAACAGGCAGGTACAGCCAGCAGCAAGGAGGCGGCTACAGCCAGCAGCAAGGAGGCGATGGAGAAAGAGGCGGTGCAAAGAGAAAACCCACCAACCCGGGGAATTTTCCAATAATGTTCCATGCAAAAGCCTTTTCAAAGGTTATAAAACCTTAATACATAATTAACACTTATGGGCACCATCCAAAAGAAAATGTCCTGCCCCTTTTTAAATGTGTGAACACATTAGCTTATAAACATTAAAGTTAACCATAGTTTATGGATTTTACATTTTAAAAGGGCCAAAATGGTAATACTTACCACCTGTTCACACGCCACACCACCAAGTCAGCAAACAGCATTCCACGGTACACTGGGGGCATCCCCGTCCAGTGTACTGGCACGACATAACAAGCAGACACACGCAAACAAGTCATGCAAAAACAAATTCATGCATGCAGGCACAAATGCATGTACACAAATAGTGAACAAAATCTCCCTTCCATGAAACTTGTACAAGAGGTTCCTGTCGGGCACAAAACTGGTTAGACAAATATAAATAAATATGTCTTGGTCTTCCTATGGAGTGACAGTCCCATAGGTAAGACACCATCCTGGCTATACACGGGTGGCACCAACAGGCTCCCGTCCATACAGCATGAAGCAAATCACACACGGGTGACACGAAACTGGTTCCCGTCCATGTGACGCAACACTGGTCGCACACAGGTGGCACTGATCTGGCTCCCGTCCATGTGACATCATAAAACTGGCCCTTTCACATGGGACACTGGCCTGGCCCCATGTGAACATGGCACAAATCTGGCCGCTCTATGGAGTGACAGTCCCATAGAAGTGGCTCCAGAAATGGAGATGGACCAAATGGTGACATCCCCCCGGGCTTCTAAACAGTTGACCTCAACTGAAAAACCTCAAGATATGCCTGTAGAAGCTGAGGGTAGTCAGCAAAATAATCCTCATCTACCCACTTTGCATCAATTGGTAAATAATTTTTAAATTTCACAAGGTATCTCCTGGAAAGCTTCCCATGTGGTAACTTTCTCTCCTTGTGAAATACAATCTGTTCTGGCTCAAGGATCTCCTCAAGCTCATCAACTTCTGGCGGATCTTCTGTGACAGGCTCCTCTGGATCTGGCCCCACATACTTCCGCAAAAGACTCACATAAAAAGCATTGTGAATCTTCCAATGGCTCGGTAAAGCAACCCTGAAGGGCACTTCATTGATCTTGTCAATCACTTGGAAGGGTCCATAATATCAAGTAGAAAGCTTTGGATATGATCCCTCTCGTCTTGGCCTCTTCCGAAGCCTAGCTTTCTCAAATTTCAGCAATACCCAATCACCTTCCTTGACTTGCATGTCTCTCCTATGCTTGTCAGCAGCCCTTTTATGCTTATCTTGTGACCTTCCGCACCTGAGCAAAGGCTACATCCAAATCACGCACATACTCATCAGCTGCAAAAATCTCATCCTTTGTACGAAGGATGGGTGGCAAGACCACTCTGCCATAAATAATCTCAAACGGAGCCTTTCCCGTGGAAGCATGAACTGTGTTGTTGTAGGTACCTGGTAAACTCTACAAGTGGAAGATACTTCTCCCATGCAGTCTTTTGATCTGCCACATAACACTTCAACAAATCCAACACGGCTGAATTTGCAACTTCACTTTGGCCATCCGTTTGGCGATAATAAGCTGATGAAAACTCAAGTTTAGTGCCCATATTATCAAATAAAGCCCTCCAGAAGAGGCTCGTAGTCTTGGGATCTCTAACCCCAACAATGGGCATAAACATGGAAAGAAAGTTTGCCATTCTCATCTGCTTCTCCGAAAGCTTTGTTTGAGATAGAAAGTATCTCAAGCTTTGATGATCTGTCTTGACTACAAATTCAGCCCCAAGAAGATAATGTTTCCATATCTTTAAGGCATGAATTACAGCCAAGAGCTCTTTCTCATAGATAGCCATATGAAGCTCGGCATCATGCAATCGACGGCTCTCGTAAGCAACTGCATGACCTTCTTGATTTAGGACAGCCCCTATACAATCGCCACAAGCATCACATTCCACTATAAATGACCTGTGCAAGTCGGAAACAATCAATACGGGTCCACAAATGATAGCATTCTTGAGTTGCAAGAAGGCATCCTCCTCCTTTGGGGTCCATTTAAAGGTGGCTTTCTTCTTCGTGAGATCATGTAGAGGGGTGGCAATCATAGCAAAATGCCTTATGAAGCGCTTGTAATATCATAACCCCAGAAAACTACGTACTTGATCTACATTTTGCAACTCTGGCCAATTCCGAATGGTTTCTATCTTGGCAGGATCCATTCTTACACCATCCTTGGATACAATGTGACCCAAATAGTGTATCTCTGAAAGAAATAACTCACTTTTCTTGGCATTAATGAAGAGTTAATGCTTCCGCAACTCTTCAAACACTGTGGCCAAATGAGTCTTATGCTCCTGTTCATTCTTGGAGAAAACCAAGATGTCATCAAAGAATACACCTGTGAATTTTCTATGGGGTCGGAATATCCTATCCATCATACGATTGAATGTGGCTGGGGCATTGGTGAGACCAAAAGGCATCACCAAAAATTCATACAATCCAGAACCTATCATGAATGCAGTTTTGTGGACATCCTGTGGCACCACTCATATCTGGTGATAACCACTCTTCAAATCAATACGGCTGAAACAAGCCGAGCCATCAAGCTTATCCAAAATGTCATCAATACGCGGGATTGGAAATCTATTCTTGATGGTGAGCTTATTTAGAGCTCTATAATCCACACACATGCGGAATGATCCATCTTTCTTTTGAACAAGAAGCACGGGAGAGCATAAGGTGAGGAACTTGGCTGAACCAAACCTTTCTCCAAAAGCTCATTAACCTACTTCATGATCTCTTCTTGTATGTAGGTTTGTTAGATGGAGAACTACCTGGCACAAGATCTATGCGATGATCCTCGGGCCTTTGAGGAGATAGTTCACCTGGCAATGCATCAGCAAAACAATCTTTATATGCATGAAGAAAATTCAGCCTATCTTGAGTCAAAACATCCACATTTTGATGACTTGGTTCAATGCTATCACGAACAAAAACCAAGTACGCAGAAAGACTCTTTTTCATTGCTTTATTAATCTGGATGTGAGATACAAGTGGGATAGAATCCCCTTCCTTGCCACCAGCATCAATAACATGCATGCGGCCTCTATGCATAAAGGAAATCCTGTTTGTCTTGTACTCTTTGCGGGGCTCAAGCCTATGATGCCATGGCTTGCCAAGCAATACATCGCATCCATTAAGTGGTGCAACTAAGAAATGCTCATGATCAAGGTAACCCTCCTCTTTCTTTCGTTCTCGGAGAGTTGCATAAAGGGAGTTACCTCAAGCAACACTTTCCAAAAGTTATTGACATACTGCTGCACACTTTCATTATCTTTTTGCTCAAGTCTATCCCACTTTTAGGTGGGAGTTTGCTCCGCATTAGAAGGCAAGAATTGGGCATAAAATATGCCTTAAACTCTTTCCAAGTGCAAATGGAGTCTTTGGTGGTCTTTTCACCAATGGGCAACTGTCCCCTTCAAGAACATGCTTGCATGACGAATTTTGGATTTCTCAGTGAAGTTCTCATCACTAAAAGCAATATCAAATTGTGCCACAAAAGCTAGCACCTTAGAGGCATCATACTCTCCACGAAAGGCATCAAATTTCACGGACTTGTCCCCTGCCTTGAACTCCTTAAGCTTCTTGGGATGTGCTACATGTTCTTCTCTTTTTCTCTTCCCCTTATCCAACGGGGCAACTCACTCTGCATGAGCTTCATGGACAATGCTAGGTGTTCCACTAGCCAAAGTGACATGGGTCTTTGATTCTAGTGGCCCCACTGCATGTGACCTCGCTGAAAGATGCCTTGTCTCGCCACGAGACAACTCAATAGGCAAGGTCTTTTGGCTTGCATGCCGACCACTGTCCCCATGATGTACATACCTAGAATCCAAATGGCCTCGAGCATGCATAAATCTGTTTCCTCCTGTGCCATGAGGAGTGGATGCATGGCGAGAGGTGACCGATACTTCTTCTTTATGCAAATATGATCTCAACCTTTGAGAGGTTGGGTCTCCATGCTGCAAACGGGGTGGATTCTTGAACATAAGCTGTCCATCCTCTCCCTCTTTAAGGTCACCCTTGCCGATAAGATAAAAGAGTGCCAGCTCCCTTGGCTTCTTGCCCACTTCTCGAGCCATAGACTCAAAAGTCATGTCCACCATAGCATCAGCTTTCTTGGCTTCTATGACACTTTGTACATGAGGGTCTTCATGCAAGAATTTCAGCTCTTGCTCTTTTGCCTCCAAGAGCCTCTTCATGTGCTCCAACTCAGCCCTCAATGCATTGGGCTCTTCCTCGTGCATGGGTTCTTTACCACGTGATGGCTATCCCATGTATGCACTGTCATAGACTCTCTCAAGAGGCTTATGCCTTCCATGCAATGCATCGAAATCCCGTGAAGCACTTGATCGGCCCCTCGAATTCGGCACTTCCAATGGGTTGCCTTGGCTGTCCATTGAATTAAGTGTTCGTGCTTGCTTCCGATCTCAGAACTCCGTGTCTCCTCTTGAGAAAGAGAGACGATCGGGCTCTGATACCAATGTGACCACTCCCTACAGGAGGCCTCCAGATCGGAAGACAATATACACATATTTAGAACACTTAATTTAATTGTTATTAAACAATAGAAGCAACATCAGCAACACAAATACTGGAAATATTGAAAATACAAATGACACCAGTACTGGGGCCAGAAAGAGCCGGCCCCCCCCCTCAATACTTTTTGTATTTCTTGGAGTATTTATATTTGTACAAGTGTCATGGGCCTGACAGGCCAAATTCCTCCACAAGGGAGTGAAAACAACCAAATAAAACTGATTCAAGTCAATGTAGAGGTGTTGCTCGGAGTAGCCCCAAATCATAGGCTCATTCCCACCTTCACTAGGGGGACTCTTGTCTTTCACTGGTCTTCCGGGACCGTGCACCAACAGGCACGCTCGTACTAACGCAGGCCAAGGAGAACACCGTGGAGGGAACGTGGCCTGGTTCTCCCCAATGAGCTTTGCTCCCAAATTCCCTGGTGAGTCTAAACTTCACTGGCTCTCAGAAGCTCTGAGAGCGTGGTTAACAACACCACACAGGGAAATATACTGACCACACCAGGAAGTACATTCCTGAGCATGGTCAGCATATACATGCTTTTCTCTTGCACTACACAACTTAAAGCATTCTCTAAATTTAAATTTGCAAATTTCAGATTTATACAAATGAGAAAAATATGAGAGCACCTGGTACAATGAGTACAATTCCGATACAACAGGTACAATTTACAGCAGGTACAATTTGCAACAGGTACAATCAAGATATCAGGTGCTTCACACATGTGCAGGTACAACTAGTCAAGTACTATGCAGGTACTGTACACTTGCAGCAGGTACAACATGTACATCAAGGGCTTCACACGTGTGCAGGTACAGCCAACTAGGTGATATTCAGGTTCTGTACTTGCAGCAGGGTACAATCAGCTAGGTACAAGGCAGGTACAGTACTTGCAGCAGGGTACAATCAACCAATATAGGGTAGGTACAGGCAGGTACAACAGGCGTGGGCAGCAGTCGGGTACAGTAGCAGGTACATTCGGGTACAGCAGCCAGGTACAGGCAGGTACAACAGGCATGTACAGGGTAGGTACAACCAGTAAAAAGGAGGTGGGTACAACCAGCAGCAAGGAGGTGGGTACAGCCAGCAGCAAGGAGGCGATGGAGAAAGAGGCGATGCAGAGAGAAAATCCACCAACCCACCACACGTGGGGAATTTTCCAATAATGTTCCATGCAAAAGCCTTTTCAAAGGTTATAAAACCTTAATTACATAATTAACACTTATGGGCACCATCCAAAAGAAAATGTCCAGCCCCTTTTTAAATGTGTGAACACATTAGCTTATAAACATTAAAGTTAACCATAGTTTATGGATTTTACATTTTAAAAGGGCCAAAATGGTAATACTTACCACCTGTTCACACGCCAGCAAACAGCATTCCACGGTACACTGGGGGCGTCCCCATCCAGTGTACTGGCACGACATAACAGGCAAACACACGCAAACAAGTCATGCAAAAACAAATTTATGCATGCAGGCATAAATGCATGTGCACAAATAGTGGACGAAATCTCCCTTTCATGAAACTTGTACAAGAGGTTCCTATCGGGCACAAAACTGGTGCGACAAATATAAATAAATATGTCCTGGTCTTCCTATGGAGTGACAGTCCCATAGGTAAGACACCATCCTGATTATACATGGGTGGCACCGACAAACTCCCATCCATGCAGCACGAAGCAAATCACACACGGGTGACACGAAACTGGTTCTCGTCCATGTGACGCAGCA
Organism: Cibotium barometz; assembly: GCF_041138505.1. Lineage (NCBI taxonomy): Eukaryota > Viridiplantae > Streptophyta > Polypodiopsida > Cyatheales > Cibotiaceae > Cibotium > Cibotium barometz. Next base: position 25,959,788 of record NC_141071.1, on the reverse strand, counting down.
CTGGTCGCGCACGGGTGGCACTGATCTGGCTCCCGTCCGTGTGACACCATAAAACTGGCCCTTTCACATGGGACACTGGCCTGGCCCCATGTGAACATGGCACAAATCTGGCCGCTCTATGGAGTGACAGTCCCATAGAAGTGGCTCCAGAAATGGAGATGGACCAAATGATGACAGCCTTACTAGTATAGGGTCACTGATGCTATAAATAGCCAACTGGCACATAAATAGCCTGTAGCCAAGTATTATTAGATCTTAACCTTAGTCCCCAACATCTCCCTGCAATCTCAAAACATTTCTTTCGAATGAAACGTGTTTCTTTCTCTCCCACCTATTATCATTACGATTTGGGCGTTTTTTAATCCAGAGAGCTCTTTTTTCAAAAAAAAGTCCACCTACACCTGTGAAAACCAACGAAGAAGCCAATGAGGTGATAGCTCAAGTAGTAAAGGTGTTTGCCTAGGACCAAGAGGTCATGGGTTCAAAGGCCCCCTTGGTGCTTCCTCAACGACATCACCTACGGGCAGATAATTAAGCGCCTACGGGCGGTGGAAAATCAATAACTATGGAAGAATCTTGGGCCTAAGGCCAGTCGCAAAAAAAAAAAAAAAAAAACAACGAAGAAGCTACTACGTTGCAAAAACCAGCCCTTCCAACTCGTCCCGCACTTCTCAACTTCCGTGTCCGCCATCTCTCAGGTTGGTTGCGCTCAACTTCCATGCCCGCCATCTTCGATTTTGCACCCCCAAAAAAAAACAAATTTTAAAATTTGGGGGTTTTCATGCCACAATGCCGATCTTGCCCTGCCTTTGTGAAGATGCCTCGCACTAGGGATGACATGTGGGCCCATGTCACTCCTGTATGAAGATATGGTGATTCAGGCACCCAAAAGTGGAAATGTAATTTTTGCGGGGTTTTCTTAGGAGGTACCATAATCCATGTTAAGGCCCATTTCTCACGTTTAACCGGGGAAGGCATTGGTGCATGCAAATTGGTGCCTAAAAACATCAAAAGCCGAGCTACAAGAATGGAAAAGACAACAATTGGCAGGACACAATTGTGGGCCTCTGCCTAAGAATATTGATGCTAGTGAGAATACAGGCGATGCATCAAAGAGAACACGGTTGGGCTCAGAGGAAGATGCACAGAGCCAAGCAAGATTCAAGGGTGCTAGTAGTTCCACTCACACAGCAACACGAAGCCCTTTGCCTGCAGGACCTAGAGCCTCTATCAAGAGAGCAAGCATTCAAGCAAGCATGCAAAAGTAGGCAATTAATGATGCAACTAGGGAACTCACTAGGCTTTTCATCCAATGCGCTTTGTCTTTTCACATTGTGTGCACCCCACGATGGGAAAAAACCATGAGAACAATCAACCGCATTGGATGTCAGTGGGAGGGACCCTCCTATGAGACCTTGCACACTAAAGAGCTCAGAAGAGAGCAACAAGCACCGGAGGTGGAGATGAAGCCATTATAAGCCACTTGGACCAAGTATGGTTGCACATTGTTATGTGATGGATGGTCTGATCTACACAAGAGAAATGTGTACAATGTTTCGGTGTCCTCTTGCAAGAGCACTATGTTTTTGCATGCCATTGATGCACCTATGCCTAGGACAGTAGCAACTGTCTCTCTATGGGACGGATGCTAGAGGATGAGTTCCCCCACATTGTATGGACTCCATGTGCATCCCATAGCCTAGACTTGCTCATCGAAGGTCTCGCAAAGATTGAGTGGATTGTTGACATCTTCAACACTGCACGTAACTTGGTGAAATTTGTTACCAAGAGGCCCAAGGTCTTGGCAATCTATCGTGCCAAAAGTGACCTTGAGCTTCTGAAGCCCTCACAAACCAGGTTTGCACATATGTTCATTGTGGTTGAGAGAATAGTGAGAGAGAATAGTGAGAGTCCGGCAGGGACTCATGTGCACAGTGGTCTGCTGAGAGTGGATGAGTTGGGAGGATCATGAGCACCCGAAGGCAAGAAGGTTGGTGGAAGGAGACGGAGGCTTTGGTGAGCGCTCTTCAACCAATCTACACTCTTGGATTGTTGTACAAGTTCATGGCATAGTTACCAAGGAACGGGAACGGGGGAACGTTTTGACCCCTAGGTGTGGGGACGATTTGAACCCCTGGAGCCAGAACGGAAACAAGAACAAGAACAAGAACAAGAACAAGAACAAGAACAAGAACACGGGAACGCCACGTCAACCAACAAAACTAATGGAATTCTGAAAAATGTCATTTTAAATGATGAATTTTAAGTAGGATAGGCTAAAACTTTGATAATTTATGTTATGTATGCATAGTTGAGTGGAAAAAAAAGACAAAAATTGCTTTTTTTTTACATTTTGCCCTTTTTTAAAGGGTTTTTGGGCCTATTACAAGGGGAAACATTTCGGAACGTGTGGGAACGTTCTAGCCATTCCTTGTGGGGGAACATTCCGAAACGTTCCCCCACATTTTGGAACTTCCAGGAGTGGGAAATGGCATTCCCAAGTAACTATGGTTCATGGACCAGATTGGAGAAGGTCTTAACCGATGCACTCTCTTCACAAATGAGAGGTACTAGTTCCAACTTCCAACTAGTTGCCTTCTTGTTGTAACTTGTATCTTAGGCTTTAGCTAAGAGCTTTGATCATTCATGGATAATTTTCAAGGTTGAGGATATTCAACACATTTGGAACGACCTGTGGGATTGGTTCCATAGACCAATCGATGCAGTTGTCCACATATTGCACCCTCTCTAGCCGAGTGAGGAGCAGTATGGTAATGAAGGGTTGGAAGATGGATGTCAAGATTACATTCAGAAATGGACAGGAGGCAACGTGAAACTCATGAGACGCTTGGAGGATGAGCGGCTAGTGTAAAGGAATGTTAACCAAGTATTTGGTAGACAGACTGTTGTCATGCAAGAGACATAGCTTCAGCCAGTCTCATGGTGGGAGAAGTATGGGATCAATACCCCTCACTTGGTGAGTACAACTCTAAAAGTCAAGACTGTTACTTCAACTTACAAGTTATAACATGTACATAATACATTGATCAATGACGATTATACTTACAAAGTTTCTGTCTTTTTATGGAAAAAACAATAGTGTGGGCAGTCAATCCTCAACATCCTCAGTGTCCTTATCAGTAGCCTCGGTTGTCTGAGCATCACTCTTAGGAGAGGACGATGCTGCCTCAGCTGCCACACTCATCTCAGCTGGCTGCATTGGTACTAGCACCTACGGATAATGCTTGTGTTGATGCTCATGTGGTGGCACGAGTAGGTGGCATCAAGGTGGCACGAGTAGGTGGCATCAACTCCTTATACAATATGGCATATATGTCGCGCTCCTCCTAAGGAATCTCTGGGACATCTTTCACCTTCTCAATGTCGATAAATTTGACTTGGCAGGCTCTATTGGATTGCTTGATTGCTCAATTAGGCAAAGATTGCGATAGCAATACACCAACCACTCCAACTGAGCAGTAGACAACCTGTTCCTCTTCCTTGTATGGAAGACTCTAGTCTTTGGGGCTATCAGGCTCCTCTAGTTTGTCATGCATCTATCAGCATGCTTTACTTTGTGTATTTCAAACTTCAGTTTTCTTTTTTTGTATTAACTCAAGATTCAGAATTTTTGTGATCACTTTAAGTGCTCCGTGGACTATGTCACTCTTGCCTGTTTTATATATTGTTCCTTGAGTTTTGAGCAATTGTCATTATTGATGATGGAATCCGGATCTTGATTCTTGATGTTGCCAGTTTATTTATGCCAATTGGTCGGTTGGGTGCCACTGTAACTGGGTCACCCAGATTCTTTAGTTTTAACTTGTACACATGTTTTAATGTGTAAATGATGCATGTTTAATATTGTTTTGCAGAAAAGGCAACATATTTTTTGCATATTATAAACTTATATATAAATTTTGGGGCCTAGGCCTTGTACCCACCCCCCTCCCCCTTTGTATGAAACGTCTAGGATTTGAAAGAAACGTTTATGAAACGCGTTTCAAAAAACCCCTAGAAAATATGATACCATGGTCCCCTAACCCTGCTAGATTAGGCCCACTAATCTGAGGATTAGTAACCAGGTACATAACAAGGGAACAACCATGAGAGAATTTGTTTTTTTATTATCTGATGCAATGCACACAGAGGTGAACATGGGGAGTCTAACGCAAACATGAAGCTTGTTGCCTTTCCACTGTTTTCTACATCATAATGCAGCAGCTTGCGGCCTGTAAATACCTCAATAAATGATACTCTGAGCTGCAAATCCACCTCCCCCTTGGAGCTTTCAATCTTCTTGAACAAAGATTCCATTACACAGGGAGTGATCCCATCTGTACAACCTCCAACTGCAAATCCGGTTCCCATGGTGTAGGTTTTCCCAGATCCTGTCTACAGATACCAAAAGCAACCTTGTGAGGAAAAAAGTGTGAAAGTAAAGACAGCTGTACAAAAGGGATTTGTTTGCACCTTAAAAACTTTGTATTCCATGCAGTGTCTGCCGTACATTATTGTGTAGTTCTTGGAAGCAGTTATATAAAAGAGCATAAGGATAACACACATATATTGAATAACGAATACACTCGGGAATTTCTTTATCAAGAGGTCAAGCACTGGCTGTTGTTTACCACAATACGACCCCTCTGCGACGAACCTGTCCATATGCGAGCACAGTGGCATTGTACCCCAGGAACAGTGCATCAATGAGTGGAGCCACGCATTCGTCGAAGATGGACGATGATGGAGAGCCGGTACTGCCATATACATGGTCAAAAGTGAAGAAGTTAGAGCCCAATTGAACCTGCAAGGCAAAAGAAAATGAACTCGTCATCAATTCAAAAGCACATCAAGGCTACGAGATAACCAAGCCCAAAACACATCAAAAGTACAGAAATCAAGCATCTAGTGCTCTAAATTATCAATGGGCTAAACTGGGTACTGATTGGTGTTCTAATTGATGGGTCTTTTGACAAATGAAAGAACCAGCATTACAATGAAGCTCTCCGCTCATGCGTTAACCTGGGGGTTTGATGTGATTAGCTTTTTCACTAGGGTTTCCAATTAAGCTCTAGTGAGGGGTTACATGGGGTTCTGATTAATGGGGGTTTCAATGGATGTATTTCATTGGGGGTTCTGATTAATGGGGGTTTTCGTGGATGTGTTTCATTGGGTGTTCTGCATGGACAGAAAGCTCCATGCATAGGTATACAGATGAATAGTTTTTCTACCTGGGGTTTCTCCATTGATGGGTTAACCAGGGGCATAGTTGTGAAAAATGGCTTAAACCCTGGGTTTTTGGGTCATTTCAGCCGTTTCAAAGTGTTTCAGCTGTTTTCATTTCCAAAATGGCACATGTCAACCGTTTTGGCTGTTTTGCTGTGCTATTTCGACCGTTTCCCCCCAGCAACAACTGTTGTTTCCATTGCAAAACTCCAATTTCAAGCTAGTATTGGCTTCTTTTTTGTTCTTTCTTCTCACCAATCTCCTTTTCCCTAGTTTCCAGTCATATACTCATACTCTCCTTTTTTCTTGCATTCCCTGTATTTCTGCTCTCCCTCTTCTTCTCTCCCCTTTTCCCTAGTTTCCAGTCATATACTCATACTCCTGCATCTCCCTGTATTTCTGCTCTCCCTCTTCTTCTGTCCCCACCCCTATTCCCCATTCTGAATAAGTAATGGGTTTTCTTATGAATGGGTTATATACCTGGGGGTTGGAAATTTAGCTCCATTGATTAATGGGTTAACCTGGGGTTTGATTGGTGGACTTTTCCTACGGAAGGGTTATACACACGTACCTGGGGTTCACCCGGCATAACGGTTATGCAGTCTTTGCAGCCCTGGAGGCGCTCTGATGTGGTGAGGGGGCGGATGCGGAGCGCCACCACGATACGCTGAGAACTGTCCTTTCCGTCGGGTGCTGCGGCGGCGGTGTGACCCTCCGCGTCAGGGGCCTTAGAGGCATTTGGGTCATCGCAGGGTGTGGCGGAGTCCATATGATTCCACCCTTATTCTTGTTCTGAGGGGGTTCATGAGAGGCCAGCTCGCCGGGAGAAATGGAGTCCGAACCACCTCTATACACGTCGCGACCCCTTGCATCTTGGTATTTTGCTATTGCCACCCCACGCTGTGTTCAAATTTACTTTTGCTAAATCCCTATACACACACACACACACACAAATCTCTACTTTTGCCAAAACTCTACTTTTGCTCAAGGGGAAGACCATCCTCACTATTATATCACACAGAGCCTTTAAGACCCCCCGATCAACGATTGGGAAAGAGTCGCATCCCGTCGTCATCTTAAAGTCATCGAATCTAAAAGTATAATAAGAAAGTAAAGCAGAAGCAGCTGATAACGTTTTTCAACATCTCTTTTTTTACAAATAAACTAGGAGCCTTAGTTTACTATTTTCCTAGTTTACCTCGAAGTTGAGCATAGCCCCAAAAAAATTTCTCAGTCCCATGTCTCAAAATTCAAAAGGTTTACTTCTGATAGGCATACTAACTCGGAATCGAGCCCCCGAGACCTCTAGATTAAAGAGCTGAGCTCTAACCAATTCACTATTGCC